>NW_010169805.1:0-36734 GCF_000695765.1 Mesitornis unicolor
GCCCTCAACCTTTACTGCTTCGACCAGATCCCTTGTTCCGGCTCCTGCATTAGCAAACTCCTCATCACTGGTTCAAAACAGAAAGTCTCAGCTAGAGAGATGACAACACCTAATCAGAGAACCCCTCCCTGGGCAGGAGTTTCACCATTCTCTTCATTTTTACAAATCAATGAGAAAAACAAAGTTTCTGAACCTGAAAGCTAGCCCAGTTTTATCTAATAACCTAGTTTTATCTAACAGTCGTCTCCTTCTGCTTTGCAAAACTAACCCTTCATTTCTTCAAACTGAAATGATTAATTTCATTTTAGGGGCAGCTTTTCATTTAAGCTTTCTCTTCTTCCTCTGTTTATCCACTTTACTGAGGCAATGCAAAATGTGTAATTTTCATTTGAGAAGCAGGTTTGAAGAGTTCATCTGTAGCTTAAATGTGGCAGAGCACAGACTGTACATCGACACGGTTATGTCCTTTTAAGTGATCAATAAAATATTGATCATTTAACTATCGTGCTTTGCCATCTTCCATGTTCTAACATCACATTGGGCTAAAAAACTACCTGGGGTGATGTCTCCTTGCTTCCTCCTAAGGTAGACTGTAAAGCAGTTTTCTCCTTCATCCACTTAGTAATTCTTAACCTGTAAGCTTCACTGAAACATGGCTTATTTTGAGTTTCAGAGTTGTACCAGCATCCAGCAGAAGCCACCACCAAAGCCATATCTCAGGTTGTGCAGTGAAGCCTTGTAATCTCAGCTTGACTTCCCCTTATACTGTGCTACAGGCCCTTTAGATCTCCATGTGCATTTATCGTTTATATTTACATAGCATAATTTTCTTATTTGTAAAACAAGAGAAAGGCATTCTTGAGGAGGCTGTCATACTACATTTTATGGTTCTCATTTTCTAGTGTCATATTTCACACACACTGATTGTTATCTCAAGTGCAGGAATATAAAACATCATCATCCTGACTAGAAATAAAAGCCATGAGCACCATGCTATGCTCTCATTTTCCTGAAAATGGGAAGAACTGCAGACATGGAGAGGCTGAAGAAGCTATGGGAAGCTTGGTGTGTCTCACTCTGCCTTAGGCCATCAGCAGGCACTGTGACATTCTGCATGGTCACCACCACATTGTGTTATCAAGAAGAGAGGAAATAAAGGTTTGACATGTACCTCATACAACTGTGGCACACAACCAGGGCCTCACACACTTGAGATGTAGTTAAGAACAGTTCATAATGCAAAGTGTAACCTAAGAGTGGATACTTCAATAGGTGGTGTACATTTTTTTCTGTTATGACAATGATTGTACTTGACTACAGTGCAAAAAATTGCCTAACTGTTCAGAATTAAGAAATTAAACCAAAAATCCTTTTCTTCCTGCTTCCATGAGAACTTTCCTCTCCTTTCTTCTCTTTCTTATGTCTTTGTAGGACACCTAGTCTGCAAGAATTACTAGTCCCAAAACTCACTTAAATACGTTCAGGTGAGAAGATGGATGATCTTACACCACAGGCATAAGCTGAGACATGAAAAATGTATATTGAGAAAAGGAAACTATTTCCTTAGCAACTGAAAAGTGCACTTCAGCAGTTAAGTGCATGTGGAAATAATACCAGACTCCTTGAAGAGAGTATTTCAATATACCAGGAAAAGTAATTTAATGGAAAATTCTAACTAGAGACCAAAAAAGGACATTATTATCCAAAATAATGTTAGACATGCATCTAAACTAAGGCAAAGACAAGAGCAGGTATGGCCCATTGTACAACTGAATCTGAGTAAGCAATGGTTAGATCAGCCTGTTATGTGTGCATATCTGACAATGACACAGTTGGACAACTTAACAGAGAGCTCAGAGAAAATAAGTGTGTTTGCACATACAGCAAACAACATGGAAGAACCCCCTCCTGACATTCTTTTCAACTGGGAGGTTACGATCTTCAGAAACACAAAGCAGTCATCATTATACAACCAGCACCAGCGACTGAAAGCTGGATTTTGGCAATAGCTTCAGTGTTCCACATAAAGGAAGAACGCTCTTAGTTTTCTACATAATGATGTCCTAATCAAATGAATTGCTTTTAGGACCATCTCCCTTACTACATAATGACCCTGTTTCTCATGGGCACTCACCCATCACTTAGGATTTGCCATCTAATTTCTGTGCGCCTACTTCTCTAAGAGAAGTTGTGCTTAAATCACAGCTCAAGAGCATGTGATGAGCATAACAAAGCCATCATCGAGTTTTTCTAATCACAGACTATCCAGGGCCTGGGAAGGACTAACAGATTGTAGAAGGCTCAAGGATCATCAAGGATGCATCTGCTCCCCCAACCCTGTGTCCTCTCGAATGCCCCTGAGCTATCCCAACATCCATCTTTATCACCAATCTGCACATGGCATAGATTTATATCAGGCTGCAAAATTAAATCCTTAAAAGGACTTTAACTGCCTCTCCGAAGGCATAGGGACCCCGCTGCAGAGGTTTTGGCACCAGGTTCACAGAAAGAAGCTGCAGTACATTCAGATTTCAAGCAGGTTGCTCAGAAGGCCACAGGAGCAAATGTTTTCTCTTGACATGAAACAACACAACCCCTACAGCTCCTGGTGTGGGGAATCCACATTGCCCCTGCTGGAGCAAGCCTATGGCATGTGCACACACCTGGGCTAGTCTGCATGAAGTGAGTTTGCATTCCTCTAATTTATCCATTTCCCAACACTTTAAGCTATTATTAAACACTAAGTAAAATCTAGTGAGACTTATTTTTTAAAGTTGTGACTTCTACCCCTTCCTTCCAGATTTTTGTCCAATATTGAACTTCCTAGCACTGGACTTTGACTACAAAGGCACAGAAGGGGCAAAGAGACCATGCATTTGCTGCACCAAGGCACTGGCAAATTTGCTTCCATATTTAGATGGAAACCATTTGGCTCAGAGGTATTGCTGCTTAGTAAATCAGCTGTAATTTCTATTATTCTCATTGTGCTACAGGGGCATCCAGCCCAAAATGCCTGTTTGGCTGAAGTGGATGGAAACACCAGGCAACCGCCAGGATCCAGCTTTTGTTCTTTGGTTACAGAAGGCTCTGGATAAAGCCGCCAAGGAGCGCATGGCAATGCCAGCAGAGATCGTTTAATCCCCCTGAATTCCAAAACCTGCTCACCTATAACTTGGATCTGATGCCAGCCCTCAAGATAAGCTGGGTATTGCATCAGCAGAGGTGAAGAATTAAAATACTTGCAAACTGCCCTCTTCTCTCCACTCCCTAAAGCCCAGCAGCAGAACAGGCAGGAGACAAAAATCTTTTTCCACCACACAAAGCCCTTCTCTCATGGACAGAAAGTGGAAAATGCTGGATATAATCAGTTTCATCTGAAATTCACTTATCTCTAACAGAAATGCCAGACTAGACTTTTAAAAGGAGCTTTCGGAGGGGGGGATAAAATCATACATATTTGAGTTCTCAACTCTTAGAAAGACTTCCTCTTCCCTTAGGAAAAACTCACTTCCCTTAGGAAGATTTGTCAGAAATATACCATGCAGGCTGAACATGGGTGTTGGGAGGAGCAGAATATGTGCCACCAACACCTGCAGCCTGGCTGGGTGCAATGTGTGGGGCGGTGGGAGGTCTGCCCCAGGTGTGCAGTGCTTGATTGCAGACCACGGCAGAACATGAGCTCAGCTGCTGACAGGCACTCCCATGGAGACAGATGCAATAACTTACACAGCAGCTCCAAGGTATGAAGTAGGTTTCACTTGGGAAGTTGGACTAAATGGAAACACCCTTTGAAAAAACAGCGCTCAGGAATCTTTTCAATTGTGCTTCCAAATTCACTGCTTCCCCCAGCAAACAATCTTTCTTACCCCATCAGCAAAAGCCAAGCCCAGCCTCTATTAGACATTTCTCTAACAGGAAAGTTTGCCAGATTTTATCCTTTGTATTCCTTTTACTTAGCATTTGCCATTTCATACATGACCTCTTAGGAAATAAAGCATCTGGTTTATTAATAAAGAGGATTATTTCTAGAACATTAGTTTGGGTTAGAACAGCTAAAATTTAAACTACTGTTCTTCAAAATCATCATCCTTGGAATACTATAAGTTGAAAAGCTGTTACTTTAGTAAGTTGTGCAGTTTTTCAGCATTTATCTTAAGTATGGCTATGTATCATCACCTGTTCTGCAAGCCAGCTGCCCACAGCATACGCTACCTGGAACTGAGTTTGTTGAAATCATGATTTTTCTTCTTTCATTCTTTTTTTTTTACTTTTCTATCACCTGCACCCAACCTTCCAGCTTTGTCCAGGTAAAGTGGAGATTAAAAGACGATCCTTTTAACTTTGTTATTAGAGCTTCTCCCTTTGGAGAGCCTCAGATTTGCTAGTTAGGTGTGTTGAGCTGGCTGCCTGCTGCTGCTGCTGTGGTGTGCAGATCCAGAAGGATTTAGCAGAGGTGCAGGATGCTGCAGTGGCTGTTAGCTGAGTCAAGTTACTTCACAGGGGATATTTTAACTAATCAGCACACAAACCTCATCTTTGCCAGACTCAAGAGAACAGGATTCCTGAGAGAAAAGGCAACGTTTTTCCTCTCTTAATAGATATTTGACATACCATGTTGCATTTGATTATCTCCTTGAATCCATCATTCACTGGATACACCTACAACATCAAAGCTCTGAAGAAGCAGTCATCAGGCAGACAAGATGACTTAGCTAAATGAGAGAATACTTTTAACCCACACCTTGGGGGCGGGGAGAAGTTTGGCTCATCTCTGCGCTACATCCAGCTACACCAGGTTAGGCAAAGCCTCCACTGTTTGAAACACTTGGCCTTTGTGCCCGTATTGGTTACTGAAACCGCATCTTGCCAAATGATCCCCGACATGGTGCTAAAGCAGCGAGTCAGCCCCCATTGCCCGAGAATTTCCAAGGCATTTACATGCTTCAGTACAACATGCTGTTCTCCGAGAGGCTTCTTCACATTCAAAAAATGTTCAAGGACAAAACTACAATAAGCAATTACTGACAGCAAAGCGAATGACAAGGAAACATGCCATTCTTTGCTAAGGCACTCCAAAATTTGTTGTTGCTGTTGGCTTTGTAGCTGTTTCTGTTATTCACACTGTCAGAGACAGAACACTACCTCATTACTGCTGAGTCCAGAAGTTCAGCTGTGCTTACAACCCCTAATGGGCGGCAGGGTGAGGAAACAGCACAGCTCCTCTCCTGCCAGCTTGATGCAGCAATTCACTGACCAATCACACAGCACAGATGTGACCCGGCTGCTCTGCAGCCTCCAGCTCAACCCCAGTGAAATGGGAGCCTGACGGCAAGGCTGCTCCATTTCCCTTCTGCGTAGCTCAGGAGACAAAAACTAGCCTCCTGAATTGCACAAAAACATTTTGATGACTGTGGTGACACCTGCCAAACAGATGAAATCAAAACTGCGAACAGACCACGTTATCCTTTCAGTACACACTGACCATTAATTCTCCTAGCCTGAGTCTAGCATGATGATGGGAAATATAGAAAGGGTACAGAAGACCGAAGAACACACATAATTCTCACACCAGATAAATCTTTTGCAGGGCAGAGAAGTGGACTAGAATCTTCCTATTCTCATATTAATACACTACACAAAGGTCCTTCTTCCTCTTGTAGGCTTGGGAGTAACTGATCAGAAGCTTTCTATGCAGCTAGCAACACCAGCCACTGCAGAGGTCCTGCAGGACCTAAATGCTGCATAGTGCTGCATAATGTCAACACGCTGATGTAGGGATACAAGGATCCAGCTATGCCTTGCTGGATTTGTAGATATCTACACACACAGAAGCTAAACTCTGAAGGCTTCTGGCTAACCAAAACATCTCCAAACGCAGAAGTAATTCACAGACCGAATACCCAAAGGGAATATTGGCTGGCCTATGTCCTCACTTTAATTACAGGAACAAACTGGGCAACAAATTTGCAAATGCATCATACACTGAATTGAGATGTGTTTTGCATATAAGGGAACAAGAACCAGGATACTTCAGACTCCCTGTGGCTGATGGCAGCATCTTGGCTATTTTTGTTGCTTCCTAATCTGGCCTGACCAAAGGCACTAGGGTTAGGAGTCAGGACTGAGCTGCACTTGCTGCTGGGAAGGTCAAGCACTCCTCGGCAGTGGAAGATGCAATGGGAAAATTTGTCATCTCTGATGAGGCCATTGCTCCAATTAGGTCTTTTAAAGTCAGATGTTTATAAAAGGAAACCTGAACAGGAGAGAGTGACAGATCTACTTTCTCCTTACTTTGTCAAAGCTGAGATAGGGTCTGGACTCATATCTATGTCTTGGGCACAGTGATCATGAAATGATAGCTTTTGATTCTCAGAGAAGTAAGGAGGAGGGCCAGCAGACTTCCAGAGTGGAGACGTTAGCCTGTTTAGTACCTGGTTGGCAGAGTCTCTTGGGAGGCAGTCCCGAAGTGCAAATGAGTCCAGGAAGGCTGGATGTTCTTCAAGAAGGAAATCTTGAAGGTGCAGGAGTGCCAAAAGACAAGGTAACGGGGAAGAAGATTGGCTTTGGCTGAACAGAAAGCTTTGGCTGGAACTCAGGAAAAAAAGGAGAGTTTATGACCTTTGGAAGAAGGGTCAGGCAACTCAGGAGAACAAGGATGTAGGGAAGAGAAAAGTAGGATAGCCAAAGCCCAACTAAAACTTAATCTGGCTATTGCTGTAAAAGACAATAAAAATGTTTCTATAAGTACCTTAGAAATGAAAATAGGATTAAGGAGAATCTCCATCTTTTATTGGATTCAGGGGGAAACATAGTGACAAAGGGTGAGGAAAAGGCTGAAGTACTTAATGCTTCCTTTGGCTCAGTCTTTAATAGTAAGACCAGTTGCTCTCCAGCTACCCAGTCCCCTGAACTGGAAGACAGGGACAGGGAGCAGAATGAAGCCCCCATAATCCAAGGGGAAAGGGCTAGCAACCTGCCATACCACTGAGGCAAGTCTACGGTGCTGGATGGCATCCACCCAAGGGTACTGGAGGGACCTGGCAGAAGTGCTCACCAAGCCACTTTCAATCCTTTATCAGCAGTCCTGGCTAACCAGGGAGGACTGGAGGTTAGCAAATGTGACACCCATCTAAAAGAAGAACCAGAGGGAGAATCCAGTGAACTACAGGCCTGACAGTCTGACCTCAGTGCCAGGGAAGGTCGTGGAGCAGATCATCCTGAGTGCTATCACACAACATGTACAGGACAGCCAGGTGATCAGGCCCAGTCAGTATGCATTTATGAAAGGGAGGTCCTGCTTGAATAACCCAATTCCTTCTATGACAATGTGACCTGCTTAGTGGATGAGGGAAAGGCTGTGGATGTTGTCTACCTAGACATTAGTAAAGCCTTTGACACTGTTTCCCACTGCATTCTCCTGGAGAAACTGGCTGCTCATGGCTTGGGCAGGTGCATTCTTCTCTGGGTAAAAAACTGGCTGCATGGCCAGATCCAAAGAGTTGTGGTGAATGGAGTTAAATATGGTTGGTGACCAGTCACAAGCAGTGTTCCCCAGCGCTCAGTATTGGGACCAGTTCTGTTTAATATCTTCATTGATGGTATGGACGAGGGGATCAAGTACACCCTCAATATGTTTGCAGACAACACCAAGTTGGGCAGAAGTGTTAACCTGCTTGAGGGCAGGATGGCTCCACAGAGGGACCTGGACAGGCTGAATCGATGCACTGCAGCCAATTGCATGAGGTTCAACAAAGCCAAGTGCCCGGTCCTGCACTTGGGTCACACAATAACCTCATCCAACGCTACGGGCTTGGCAAAGAGTGGCTGGAGAGCTGCCTGCAGGAGAAGGACTTGGGGGTGTTGGTCGACAACCAACTGAATATGAGCCGCCAGTGTGCCCAGGTGGCCAAGGTCAACAGCATCCTCGCTTGTATCAGAAATAGTGTGGCGAGCAGGACCGGGGAAGTGATCATCCCCCTGTACTCAGCATTGGTGAAGCTGCACATCGAATACTGTGTTCAGTTTTGGGCCTCCCACTACAAGAAAGACATTGAGGCACTGGAGCACGTCCAAAGAAGGGCAATGAAGCTGATGAAGGGTCTAGAGCACAAGTCTTATGAAAAGCAGCTGAGGGAACTGGGGTTGTTTAGTCTGGTGAAAGGGAAGCTCAGGAGAGACCTTACCGCTCTCTACAACTACCTGAAAGGAGGTTGTATCGAGGTGGGGTTTGGTCTATTCTCCCAAGTAACAAGTGATAGGACAAGAAGAAATGGCCTCAAGTTGTACAAGGCAAGGTTTAGATTGGATATTAGGAAAATTTTCTTCACTGAAAGGGTTGTCAAGAATTGGAACAGGCTGCCCAGGGAAGTGCCCATCAAACTATACTGTGATCTACCTTTCTGTAAGATAGCTGTTTATCTTTTTTTTTTCTAGGCAGCTCTTTATGGGAGAGACAGATGTGAGAAAGACACTGCAATTGGAAGCAAAGGATTTCCTAAGAATGAAAAGTCTATTTTCAAGAAATTAAAAAAAGTCCAAAAGAAATAAAACTGCATGTGCATTGAATTTTTTGTAACAAGAACCAGTGCTGTAAAAATAAAATAATAAAATAAGCCCTTTCCAAAGACCTTTGTATGCTAGGTCTAAGGAAAATTGAGGCAGAAAATAGCTATGACTCAAGAAAATGTATCTTCTGAAATGTCTGGTTTATCAATATGATACATTTACTTTCAAGAATGTTAAAAAACCCATGTGAAGGAACAGAAACATAAGAAGCATGAGTCAGCAATAGAACAGGATTCATCTTTTATTTGATCTAGAAAAGCTTGAAGAACCTCCGAAACATAGAAGCATTCAGAAGGAAGCAACTTGAGGAACATTACACTTTTTTCGATCTATACAATGGGGACTGATTGGACAGAGTTAATATTTGTTTTGCAAAAGCCCGGCAGTCATAGTGAGAGGACTGTTGCTGTGTTTTTCTTACACAGCATATGTGTATGGAAATCTGTATGTTGTATTTTATACACTACAATATATATACATTGTATGCAAAGATTTCATGCGACCAGAACAAGAAAGTGCTTCCTACACTGAAAAAACATCATTTGTATTCTATTTTAATACAACTGACACCAAGCAAAGAACAGTCTGCAATGTCCACACTGCACAAAGCCACCCTCACCCTGAAAAGAAGGAATTGTTGGCTTTCCAACAGACACCTGCTGTAAATGTGCACAGCGGAGATGAGATGTCTCAGCTAATGGAGACTCATTAAAAAAAGGAAGTGAGATGCCACTGAGCTCCAGTGAGGAGCTGCTTCTACTGCAGACAACAGTGTAATGGAAGCATATCCTGGACAGACCATTTCTGAGAAAAAAACCTCCCAGTTAAAAGTTTGTTTCATCATGTATCCATGTGAAATAACTGTAGGTAGCTTATCACAGACGGTACAAAAAGGCCAGACTTCTGAGATTGGCCACACAGAATCCAAACTGTTAAAGGTTTTCTCAGTCTCCAGGCTTGTTTCACCATCAGTTACATTCATTTTCTCCTATTCTTATTTTTAGGAAAACATAGTTGTAAGGTCTCTGTGAAATGCCACAAAAATGATTGTGATGCTCCTAAAATAAAAATGTAAGGTGGGTATGAAGCAGAAATGAAGCTTCTTAACCCAGAGTGAACTTAAATGTCCGAAGAATGGCTGAAGCAAGATACCTAATCCTCAGCATATAGATAATGCAATGTTTGTTTGGTGGACTAGAATTACACTTGCAAAAGTCTATTTAATCCCTCAGAGATATCATTGCTTTGTTATTGCATTGTTAGTTATCTCATACCTTTTCAATTATTTTGTTTAAAATATAACTTACTCTCCATTGGTCCAATCACCCTTTACAAGGAAAATCTTAAGAGGAGATAATTTTGCCTTGGCTTCACATCTGTTATTCTGTGGGAAAGAATAAGGATGCTGAAAAGGTGCCTTATAAACCTCTCACCAGCAGAGCAAGGTCTCCTGCAGTGACAGTGCTGTGGACAGAAGCTACAGGCTGCCTTCCTGCATGGCCACTTTCACACCCTTGCATTGAGACAACCTTTCTGGACACACAACTCTGTTAAGGACACAAAGCTGCTACAGGTCATACAAGGCCTGGGAGGTTGCCATAACACAGACAAGGCAATAGGTCTGTTAAATATCACTATGGGCCACCCGTGCCCTTAAAATAGGCCAATTTAGGAGCACACAAAACTGATCACATCCTCCAGGGATGCAAGTTCAGCATAGCTTCACTGAAGTTAGTGGAACTGCCTAAAGAGAAAAGCAGTTACTCAATCACTGAAATTCTCTGTTTAAGTAGTAAGAATAAAACCATACAAAAATCCAGCTAATGAAAAAAAGTCTGAATAATTTTGGAAGATGTTCAACGCTTATTTAATTTCAGAGCTTGCCATCATCATATTTCTCTTGCCAATTTCTCTAAAGAAGTTTTTTGTCATCACAAACATAAATGTTAGAAAACATCTTTAAAGCTTTGGTTGAAGTCACTTCCACAGCAAGCTGAAATTGGGAGGCCAAGTGCTGCAAGTGGCTGTAGTTAGAGCCATACTGGAGGTTTTAGGACACCTGAGCCACAGCACTTGTAAGCACCCTACAGGTCACCAGAACTTCTGTTGAAGTACTACATAGTTTAATAGCATAAACTTTTAAAGGAAAAAATAAGCTTCATGACAAATTTAAAGAAAGATTAAAAATTTCAAGTATCAACATCTTACAGAGATGTTCAACAGTTGCCTACATGCAGTCATTATTCTGCCTTTATTCACTGACCCACATCACTTCCTTACCCTGCTATGATGTTAAAGCCAATGGCAGAGTACAGCTTTCTCACATCCACGATTTGCTCAGCTGGAATCTTTAGTGTCCCTTTTTTACCATCACAGATAAGTAAAACTGTCCTACTGAATAGCAGTGTGCCAATGAGTAACACCACTGCCTATTAGATTTATCTTTGCTTCCCTCACCTGAGGTATGCTTTAAAGCATCAATCTGCTT
Source organism: Mesitornis unicolor (assembly GCF_000695765.1). NCBI lineage: Eukaryota > Metazoa > Chordata > Aves > Mesitornithiformes > Mesitornithidae > Mesitornis > Mesitornis unicolor. Next base: position 11,054 of record NW_010169805.1, read on the forward strand.
TCAGATCTGCAGTGCAAACCAGCTACAAATTAAGTGCACTAAGGTTAAACACAAGTGTGTAGCCCAAGCCTGCATTTTTCAGACAAGTAATTCTAGGAAATGAGGAGTAGTCAGGAACCTGCATAACGCAATGCTGTCCTTCCTTTAAGATCCTATGAAATGTTGAGAGGAAGGTGAGTACATGCACACACTTGCTGTTCAGGATCTCCGGTCCCTCTTCCCATTCTAGAATGGAGCTCTTCTCGGTTTGGCTGCTCTAAAGTGTAGCTGCAGATGTTCAAAATGTGGCTTTTAGTGGGCTATCAGCAATCTCTGTATTGCTCTGCATGTCTCTTATAAAGAAGAGTAGGCAAGTTTCCAGGCCATGTGTTTTTCACATTTATGTTGAAAAATGCAATGAAGAAATTACTTGACCTGAGGTGGGACTAAGCAGCAATTATACCGCTCATTCTAAAGGGAGCAGATACTAAACAAAAAAAAAATCAATTACTGACCAGATGAAAAAGATTTTAATACATTAATGCAAATGATAAATACCAGAACTTGTACTTGCATGAGCTACCCCGTATGAGAGTTTCCTGGGAGTTTTTAAAAGCACTGGTATCTGTGCAAATCAGATCCGAAACCAAAATACAGCACTCAAGAGAGGCATGTGGATTTATCATATGCTTGTGGGTTCAGAATCTAAAAGTCCACGATACACACTGAATTTCCTATGCCGTAGGTAAAGTCTTTTTCCACTACTGTTCTAGTGACTCATTGGAGTACAAAGCAAATTTTCCTCAGTGCAATGCTTTTACAGGAGACCAGGTAAAAGGTATTGCTCAGGCTCAATAAACTGGGAAATGCAGGCCTTACTGCTCAACCTTTTGAGATTATCAGAATGGGTACAACTTTTAAATTGGTTTTATAATACCACATTTCATCAATTACAGCTGAAACTGAAAGCTCTCCTTCAAAATCTAAGAGGTGTTTTTTGCATGATTTGCCCTCAGTTTGCACATAAGACACAAGAAATGCCATTGTAAATAATAATAGAAAAAAAAGACTAGAGGCGAGAAAAGCTAGGGGACATCACAATTGAAACAAGATTGTACCTTGCATGCATGACCCTTGTGCTAAAATTCTTTATTCCCTTCTGCACGATGCTACTCTATAAAAAGGTCAGATATACTGTATTACCAACCTATAAATAATTCAGGGTTCTTAAAGCTTCTTATCTGATGTTGAAAATGCAGAGGGCATGCAAGAGTGCTCTTTGAATAAAGTCTTCATAAACCTTACAGATCAGAGTATATTAACCTGTGCCGCCTTTACCACAATGCTGATGAAGGATACATTATTACCCGAGCCCACATCATGCATGACTGGCAGGTCCCTGGGGTTGTCAGTGCAAGTCCCGGTGAAGATTTACTGCAAAGAGGTTGAGCTACCCCAGCTCCTGCCTCCAAGGCTGAGTGCACAGGCTGGGCTGGGCTCAGAAGCTACGAAGAAAGCACTGATTTGTACGTGGGCTCTGTCACACTGGACTTTGCACAAGCACAAAATAATGGCTGAAGTTTTCCACGATGAGCTTTGGTCTAAATGCTCAGGAGGGAAAGATACCTATCACCCCAGTGCTAATGCAGGTATTTATCAGAAATCAGGATAACACTCCCTCCGTACTTCCATGCTCTAAACCCACACATTGCTGCACCTGCAAACTTAAATGTGCCAAAAATATGAATACACTCTGGTGATAGCTCTGAGGGTGCCATCCATACATTGCCGGTTTCATGTCACGTGCAGCTTGCTTTCTCTGTTTCTCTTAGTAAAGAGATTTTAAAGACTAGTATCCAAATTTTTGTTTTCACAACTTTTCCAACCATTTTAGCATATGGCTTTTCAAGTTGTTGAAGTAGACCCAACATTAAATACCAAAATGCAAGCCATTTTAGAATCTCATCTTCTGACAATTATTAACAAGAATTAAATAATAATTCTTCTTTTCCTTACTTGTGACTTAGAAAGTTCACTCTGCTTCTGTATAAAATGAAGAAGGAAAGAGACGGCTTTGAAAATGACTGGACTTTATAAGATAAATCACAGCTAAATGTTTTTCTTTCTAGATGACATTTTAAAATATTTGCAGTACAGCAAAAATATACCCTTAATCTGTTTGAACCATTATTCATCTTCTATATTTTCCCACCATTTTTATGGATTTTTTAAAAATGCTTCAAGAAGAAACATCTGCATAGAATCTGTCCATTGTCTCCTATGGAAAACAGAAATTATATTGATTTTCCATCCTTTTTTCCTCCTCTGCAGTGGAAAATTGAAAATTACTTCAGCATGCTTAGAAGACCTTAGCCTAGATCTGTATGGTCCAGCTGGCAATTCTGTAGGCCAAACAGATCCTTCAGGATTTTTTCTACCTGTGCAACTCTCTTTTCCTCAGAAGAGATTGGAACCAGCTGCAGAGAATGACTGCTCAGCACTGACAGATGACTGTCTCTGCCTGTGTCTGTACCTACAGCCCAAACTACAGCCACATCATCCACTTTGGTGGCAGGCGTGGGGTTACAACACACCTAAGATGCAACCCAGCCCTTAAGAACACTTATCAGTAGGGATGGGGAAAATGGGGGAGGACCTCAATCCATCTTTGACAGGTGATGGGAATGCATCTGGAGTATTATTATCAGAATATGTCACCGATCATTGCTGATTGCTTAAATATCAGCTCAAAGCATGCTATCTGCTATATGGCCGTGTAAAAAGAAAAATTATTGGTTTAAAGGGAGGCGTTCTGTCCTGTGTGATATGGCTGCTATGCAGAGAGAGCCTTGAATTGCTTCCTCACATCTTCGAGGGAGCCAGCCCTCACCTCCTGCCCTGATGAACCAAACACCCAGCACAGGGGGAACAGCCACATCAGTAAGGATGGGTAACAAATGCAATGCTTCTCCTGAAGGCTGCAAATTACAATTTTCTCGGAACAAAGTGGGGAAGTTATAATTTTTTTGGATGGCAAATCCTTTCTAAGGAGCAGCACAGCTATATACTGCAATTTACAGAAAGATTACGAACTGTGACCAAAGCTCATACTCCCCAAGTTAAATCACTCCTCCTACAGGACTGAATTCTGCCAGTCCTATTGCAATCAATCACCTTCTCAGAGAACAAGAACTACAGAACATAGAGCAGCAGAGCAGCATCTCGAATGGGAAGAGGAAAATAAAGAATACAAGGAGAAATTGTCATTAGTCTTGTCTTCTGAGTATTATTCTTCTTTTTCACTTGTTTATCTTGTACCAAAATTTTTATTTCTGATACAAAACAGGCAAGGTCTCAAGTGCATTAAATAAGTGCCTTAATAATAGAGTTTTAGTATTTTGAGTGCTTACAATATTTTTTTCATTTTTTTATTTTGGTGAGAGAAATAATTACTACTAGTGCAGTGAGCACATCATCACTTTACATTCACTTTGCTTGCTGTTAAACTGCTGTAAATTCCCACTCGTTCTTATTACTCATCGCTATTTTCCTGCTCCCACAGTAGCTGTAGGAGTGAACTCTTGGCTGCTGTCTGTCTGCAGCACGTAGCTGTCTCTCAGTCAGCTTTAGAGCATTAACAGTCATGCTCTGATAAATCTGCCATGGTAGGAACCGGATTAGGCCTTATGTTACTTCAGTAGGATCAGAGCTAAGCCTTGAATCCTCACATATGTCACACACACACACACCAGCAAGCAAAATACTTTAAGTGATTCAAGAGCCCTGTAGTACCTCAGCTTTGCACCATTTGTTACAAATAATATTAGGTAATTCAATCAACGGGAGTCTTGTGTTGAATCTGTCATGGCCTCCATGGGTTGGACATGTGGTTCAAATGAGTGCGACCAAAGGAGCTCCACGACGGTACCACCGTGGAGCCAGGGAGAGCCTGGCTGCTCAGGGAAGGCACAGCAAGGGATGCTGAGCATGAAGCACCGTGCCAACAGCCCGCACTGAATTCTTGGGCAAAGAAAAGGTGATTGCAATGCCCAGCAAGCTGCTAAAAAGGGCTGACCACTGAAAACAGGTCAGTGGGTGGCAGCACTGTCAATGGCCACAGACTGGTTCACAGGCTGCATGCATGTGTGAGGCTTTCCAGGAGGCTTTTTCCTGCAGTCCTCTTTGCCGAATGCCCACTCTTGCAGCCCTGGCTAATCCTCCTTCCAGGGGCATGGGAGAGGAGCAAAAACGGAAACAACCTGTACATTCATCCTGTATGAAAATCTTTATGTATGTGTACCCTTAACACATGATTTGGGGAAGAGGAAAGCTTCGCATGTTTGCAACAGCCCATGTGGTAATTGGCTTTGCCTTAGAGAGCCAAACATTTCACTTACTCAGTGACCCAACTGCAAAGAGATTGCCCCTTCCACACACTACAGAAATGGTGTGAGAACAAACAGTATGTTCCACAGCATGGGACAAAATTTGCCTTGAGGATTTTCATTGCAGTTTCTTGTCATTATTCTCCAAGGACAACTGTGGCTTCAGGTCAGCACAAACAATTGTGACTCTCAGGAGGGGTAGAATTGCAATTGCACCATTAAATAATAAGGAACTGGCCTTAGTTATGGCTATCTCTTATTGTACAAAAAACAGAGTTATACAGATATAAATTATTATAGCAATATATCAAACAGAAAAGCCTATTTTGTGCAAAACACGCAGCAATGGAATCATGTAATGGGCATATCCACTGCTTCAGTTACACAGGAAATCTAGTCTTCTGACATTTTAAAGGACTTCAGAAGACAAAGGTAAATTCTCTGTCACCTCTAATCAGCTGCAGCTGCAACCAAGGAATGAGCGATGACACCAATGAATGTAAAATCCAGAGCAGTTAACTGCTTGGCTGAGTGGACAGACCATTCGAAAGTTTGGGAATCACGTTCTTTTTTTCAAACCCATCTGATAACAGGCACACAGGCACATGGCAAGACACTAGAGAGAGCCTTCCCTTGGCCTAAAATGTACAGCTCATCTCCCTAATTAACATTTCTGTAGTGACTTGTGAAGTTGAAGATAACAGATCAGCTGAACTTTGCTGAAACACTTCTGCATTGGGAATCCACTGCTTCTTTATTATAAAGAACAGTATTAATGTATTTTGTAAAGGTTGTATGCTTTATCACATATCTCTAGATGGGAGTGGTCATTGTAACCACTATTTAACATTTCACTTAAATCTACCTTGGTCTTAAAACCCTCATTTATGAGAAAACAGGGAACGCTCTTACGTGGCACACCCCAGGCACACAGCTGGCTTGGAGGCACATTCTCTCCCAGAGGCAGTGCCTGATCTCTGTTAAGACTGAAAGTGCTATGCAGCTAAACCACAGGTAAGCAACAAGTGACTGAACATCCACTTGCAGTTACACTCTCCATATTAAAGGAATGATTAAAGAAAAATAATCAGAAAGTACAAAATAATAAGTCAGAAAGGGGTAGTTTTAGAGAAGGACAAATTAAACTTATTTAAGCTCCCCTTCCCTCCCCAAAAGCTATTTCTGGCTTTGCTTTAAAACTGACTGAAAGATGTCAGACAAATACCTCCCCCTGGCACCTGCTCCAAGAGGAGTAGAGCTGCAGCAAAGGAGGAGCAGAGCCCAAAGCTGAGCATCTGCTGCATTAAGTAGGAGCTCTGTGGCTCCTGAAGCACTCCCTGCTCCTTCCACCCTCATCTGCCCTGTAACACTCACCTCTCCAGTGAGCCACTGCTGGAAAAGATGGGTTCTTATCCTTTATTTCTCCTTTCAGTCCCACAGCAACCTTCTTGGAGCAGAGTCAACTCCTTTCCTGGAAGGTCTGCTCCTGTCTTGGATTAGGGAACACCCACCTCCCACACAGTTGTCAGACAAAACCCTAAATAGCCCAGGTACCCTTCTCAGTGAGAAACCATCAACAGCTATGACTGCTGCAACAGAAACTGCTACAGGATTGGGAAACTATTTAGGAAGATCTTGAAAGGACAGCAGAAAAAAGGCAAGTAAAAAAATGGAGCTCAGATCAATTTGATTTGTAAAGCCCTGTGACGAATATCGCTGTATTTGCTGTGTCCCTCTTTTGGGACTGGTACATGTGCAAGGATAAGTCTATACATGCACTTTTCTCCAGAAGGCACCTTTTCAGGGAAAATGCTCAGAGAACTTCAGGTTAGGAATCTGTGGCTTCAGTTACCATCACTGTCCAAAGCAGCATTAAAGCGTCTGTGCAGTCCGTCATGTCAGCTACTGGCTAAATATCTCTCTCCTCCTACCGCTTCAGAAAACAGGAAAGCCTCACACCATCTCTGATGAAGGCAACATCAGTGTTTGTATTAGACAGTGGCAAACACCACCCATGTCTGTATAAAGTCAGAGGCAAAACTAACTCAGAAATGAGCATGCCACCATGCAGCCTCTAACCATTAGGCAACATGATTCCTTCAGTGTGTCCCCTCAAAAAACCTGAAACATGTCCTTGTTTTCTAACAAACTGTTCTGCAGACACTGGTAAGATGCTTTCCAGCCTTTCCATAGGATATTCATGGACCAGCAGCTATTTTTTTCTCAGCTCAGTGACAGGGTTTTAGAGTATGAAAAGACTTAGACACTGCTTTTTGTATCACAGGAAGTACCACCGGTATCCTTCTCCATGTGCTGGCTTCTCAAATATATGCTACAGAGATGGTCTTAAAAACTAGGGATCAGTTTATTTCCCTTCAAAAAATGAATGGAAAATTCTGATGAAAACCAGTTTCTGCATCTCACAGGAGGCATTTTCAGAACCATCACACGAGGGTGGTGAAGCTGCTCACAGCAAGGTTGCATCAGAAGGGCAAAACATCAGAAAAAAGGGTGTTAGTGGAAAAAAGCCACAGTAGATAACCTTCCATGATAGACAAGATCCATTTGAAGAAGAAACTGTGGCTACTTAGCCACATTTAGTGCAGGCTTCAAGGAAGAAAATAGCCGGGTTGTAAAAGTTGGGGTACCTCTGTCTGAAAGGTCTAGAGGAAACACCCGCTGACACATACTCAGCACAGGGTCATTACCTGCCACTGAGATTTCATTCAAATAATTTCATAAATAACTGTATGTACATCCCTTCTATTGCATTGGTCAAGCTGACAACTCTTGCTTATAAAATATAAATAGAATAGATAACAACAGGATTAGTTCAGTTTCATATAACTTAGCACTGTTAATATTTTTCCATAAAAATGCACTCAGGAGTCTGCACTGCAATCAACCAGGCATAACTTTGTTATAATGAACTAATTATTATAGACAGTTTGCAATGGCTACACATTTCTGTCTTTAGTAAACAGATGAAATCACTGCAAGATGTCTACAGCAATAATCATGCAAGACTCTTATGGCGAAAACTTAATTTGCTGCATCTTTTTCCTTAATGCTCTGAATATGACAATTGACCGATTTAGTGGTGCGGCTGCCTGTAGGAACTACCAGCGAACATTCGGCATGAACATAGTGCCACAGGGAAAAACACTGATATATTTCGTGGAAGAACAGGAAAAATACCGCCTCACTTTCATAATTTTTTCCTCACAGTGAGAAAACAGTATCTCAGTGCTACAAGACACAACAAGTTAAAGAGAGTTCATCCTCTCTGGCTACACAGATGGTCAGAAAGAACAAATATTAGCTGATGTACAGGGCAAAAGAGAGCGCGGACAGCCTACAGTAATGCAGGACACTGCTGATAAATGGGGAAAATGGCACCAAGCTGTGCCAAGGGAGGTTCAGGTTAGAGATAAGGAGGAAGTTCTTCACTGAGAGAGTCGTCAGAAGCTGGAACAGGCTGCCCAAGGAGGTGGTGGAGTCACCATCCCTGGATGTATTTAAAAAGCGGGTAGATGAGGTACTTAAGGATATGGTTTAGTGGGTAGACAGGAACGGTTGGACATGATGATCTCAAAGGTCTTTTCCAACTGAGCAATTCTGTGATTCTGTGATAAGGAACAGCATTGCCAATGACCAGGCTACCAATTAGCAGTGATGTAGATGAAAGTCCATCTCACTGATGGTTATTTTTCTACCTGGGCTGCATTGCTCCCCTGTAAATCCTTTCCTGGAATTTACTGGAGCTGATACCAGCCACAGAGGCAAAAAGCAGGCACACCACCCATACAAGTCTTTTCCAAAGCAACTCTTTGCTGCTGGTGCTTTGGCACCTGCAGCTGACTGACAATAAATCATAGCTGTTGGCTGAGTCAAGGATCGTTTTAAATGCCATTGTCTGTAAAAAATCATACCAATTTACAGGGGCTATGCTCCGATGAATGGAAGAAAACAGCGACAAAATTTGTTATAGAGTGACACCTTTACTGTTGGTATTTTGCAAACAATGTTGAAGCTGACCTGGGTATCAAAAAGGAGCTTATAAATATTTTGATACAGCATTTATTGCAGGGATTTTATAAATATATAAATGTATATACACAGAAATTGCAATTCAAGATCTTGGCTGATTTTGTTCAGTTCCTTTGTTCTTTGAAGTAAAATTCAGGCTTTTAGGAACCTCACAATACTGTCACCACATTTAGTTGGAAACAGCTATTTCCCACCATTTGCTTTGATGACCTCCCACAGAAGTTTTGTTTTGCTGCTGGTGACAAACTAAACTTGGTGCGAAATTCCAGGAATTAGTGATGCGCATCTGCAGAGCCTGCATTATAGATTCTGCCAATATTCAAAAAGAAAAGGCAGAAGCAGATTATATACACAATGAACTAGCAGCTTTCAACCCTGGTCTTAACCTGAGGGTTGAAACCAGACTGGCTGGCTAATCCAAGATTCACAAGAGACTCCTAGAGCCAGTTTTATGAAGAGGACAAAAAAATAAATGTAATCAAGTATAATGGAACTTGTTTTTATCACTCAATTGCCTAGAAATTACCAGGTACATTCATACTACTGTGGAAACCTATTATCATTAACAACCATATAGATTTCCATTTACAAAGATGTCTTTGAACAAGATAATTGCCCAGTTTGACTAGATGATTCCCTTTTAACAACACATAGAAATCTGTGGCATTAAAACCCTCTACTCAACAGCTTATTCTCTAACTATGCTATGAGTGAAAGACATAGTAAAGGCACACTCACTCTTTTTGTATTTTATGATTTATGGTATAAGTCATGTGACTGCAGTGCTTTTTCCTTTGCTGCCCTCCCAGTGTGACTTAAATCTGATTTGGAAGAATGGTATTTAATATTTCTGTCTGCTCAAGCTGTGTGTAAACAAACTACATCCGTTAAAACCACGAAGTGTCTCCATGTTTGTTAAGATGATGACCAACTAATGGTTCTGGGTTTGTGATGTGCACTTCACTTGAAAATGGGGCTGCTGGTATTGTTCTGCTAATCCTTCAAAAGAGGGGGCTGTGATTTCTGAGGTGTGATGCTGAAGGGCAAAATCTATGAGCAACATGTGTAACCTATGAGCCCAGTTCAGGTTTCATCAAAAGCTTGGAACAAATGTCATCATTCTGCCATTAGTTCAGTTGCACATTGGAGTAGACATCCAAAGAGGACTAGGCCTGGTCAGGGGTGCTGATCACACACAAAAAAAGGCAAAAGCTGTTGCTGATTTTGTGACTGATCTTGTTGATCTTGCTGCTGATCTTGCACCTACCGCCTAGTCCACAGATCAGTCAGTTCTCAACTGCTCAAGGGTGGAAGGACAGCTATCAGAAGATTTAGGGTAGATTTAGACTAGATATTAGGAAGAAGTTCTTCATTATGAGGGTGGTGAGACACTGGAACAGGTTGCCCAGGGAAGTTGTGGATGACCCCTCCCTGGAAGTGTTCAAGGCCAGGTTGGACAGGGCTTTGGGCAACCTGGTCTAGTGGAAGGTGTCCCTGCCCATGGCAGGGGGGTTGGACTGGATGATCTTTAAGGTCTCTTCCAATCCAAACCATTCTATGATTCTATGATTCTAAGATTTGACCTCACCTACACTATGTCAGCAGACATTATCTTTCCTTCTAGAGGCAAATTTTAAAGAAATTATAGATCTCCCTGTGACTACCTCCTTTCTAGAAATAAAACTTCTGATGCATAAATGTGAAAGCATAGACCAGCAACACCATCACGATATTCAACAAGGATAATTTGCTGCAACTCCTAGACTCTAATTTGAGAAGGAAATAACATATTTAAATTACATTCCAGATTCAACAGTTCATAACAGATTTCCCTCAATTAGTATGAGAAAAAGCTTTTCTCTTAGTTCTTTTATAATGTTTATTTGCCTTTTAACTAGTTTTCCTGCAGGCAGACACTATAAAGACATAAAGGAGAATTTTTATACTGCAACATCTTAAAAGCTGTGTGCCTGCAGCTACCTTAATGTTATTCTTTAGTGAAGTCAGCACCATCAAATTTATCCTTTTATCGTTCATAATCTTCAAATAGCTGCTACAACTGCACTAAGATCCAAACACATTTATTTCCAATGCGTCCATGGTCGAGTCATTTATTTTTCTTGACTGCTGACAATCGTACACAGTAATAGAAAACATTTTTGATTATCTGAACTAAAGCACCCTTCTAGCAAATGAACCCTTAATGAGGGTGTCACTTTCTATCATTCACTGAATTTGCTGGAGTTCTCAATATTTAAAATTGCTTAGACTGACAGTTCATTTATGCTGGATTTTTTAAAAAAATTATCCCTATTTGTATTACGGTTTATAAATTATTACTTTGATCCTGAATGGAACACCTGGAATGCGGTAATAGAAATATTTCAGTTGTTGTAGATTTAAGGATTTACCTTATCTGCTTCTCTGCCCAATATATGGAGCCAGAAAGTTCCTACTCTTCAGGGTTTCTGGGATTATATTTTTTCACTATTTTAGGCCAAGATTTTGACTTAGAATCATAGAATGGCTTGGGTTGGATTGGAAGGGACCTTAAAGATCATCCAGTCCAACCTCCATGCCATAGGTGGGGACACCTCCCACCAGACCAGGTTGCCCAAAGCCCTGTCCAACCTGGCCTTGAACACTTCCAAGGAGGGGGTATCCACAGGTTCCCTGGGCAACCTGTTCCAGTGTCTCACCACCCTCATAATGAAGAATTTCTTCCTAATATCTAGTCCAAATCTACCCTCTTCCAGTTTGAAACTGTTACCCCTTGTCCTATCACTACACTTACTGATAAAGAGTCTCTCCTCATCTTTCCTGTAGGCCCCCTTCAGGTACTGAAAGGCTGCTATAAAGTCTCCCCAAAGCAATTTCTCCAATAACATGGAATAAACAGGAATAAAACAGTTCTTGCCAGCAAGACAAGGGAACATGGGCTTGGAGGGCAATGACAACTCCTCCAAGTCCAATCCTGTGCTGTCACAGAAAACTGCATCCTCTCCATCAGCTTAACAAATTCTGTCTTGGATCTAGTTTAACCTTTTTGCCTGTTTAAAAGACAGTTTCAACATCTCACTCTGTCAATAGTTAGAAACCTTATTTTGAATTCCATCTAAATTTATCTATGACCAATGCAGATATATTTGGCATTAACCTTTTTCTTTCTTTCAGTAAGTAATGGTGCTGAAGTCCCATTTTATTTCTCCTTGGAGTTCACCACTATTTCACATAAAAAGCAATGCTATGTCATTCTCTGCCTTCAAATTAAAGAAAACATATTGGCAGAAAACTATGTCTTAAAAGACCAGCACATGAAAAACAAAGATTACTGATGGATGCCATATTGAACTTGAATCAGCCTGTGAAGTGTTCACTGTGGTCAAGAAAATGTTTTCAAAAAGCCAATTTTGGCAGCAAGAGCAGGCTCCTAGCTGGCAGTAAGGTTGCTCCATACCTGTTAAAAAGCAGTACCCTGTTTCCTATTACTTGGAAATTGTTGAGATTTCTCCACAGTTTCTCCAGGTAGCTATTTTTTTGTATTATCCATTCTTACAAGTTAAAAAAGAAGGACCATATTCCTAAAAATATCTTGTGACCAAATGTGTTTGTTATTCAAGTAAATACAGTAGGTGGAATTAAAAAAAATGTTTTAATATTATTTTAGTCCTTTAAAAATTACAACCTAATTTAAATAAAAATAAATTTGTTTATTTAAAAGTTGTTGGTTATATATAAAACACAGGACCAATTAAAAAAAACAACTCGAAAAGTAATGCAAGAAGTGTATAAAGTAACTGTGCTGCTTTTTTCTTCTCTTCGTAACAGGGAGACCATGTTATCAGCAATATTATTGCTTATCATCATCAATAAAAAGCCATGGGAATACCTTTGGAATTCACAAGATTGAAAACCAAAACTACCTTGCTTTTCAGGGTTTATACCATCCAAAGATTTATAATTGTGGGATTCCTAAATATATGAGTTGGGTTCTTGTATAGATTCTTGTCTCCAGGACTTGTGCCATCAGGAGTAAAAACACCAAATGGAGTCTTTTCATGAAATTACAGGAGCTGGCAAGCGCTGTGACTCTTGCTATTTTATTGTGAATCTTAAACTACAAAGCATTTGCGTTTTTTTTAATGCCCTAGTTCTCAGAACCAAACGGTGCCTGCAAATGAAAATACTTTCAATATCTAAAAAGAAAAAACTAGCTGTTGGTCTGCAATGGTAGGCTGGCTGGCACTCAGAAGTTTAAATATGCAGTTAAAAAATTCTTCAATATCATGTGAAATGAGATTTCTTGCCTATCCTGAACTCTTCCTCTAACACCATCTGCTTTACCTGTACTCTGAAATTAAGGACTAAAACAGAATACATACCTTTTAAACAGAGGTTAAACAGTAAAAGTCAATTTGAAAATGGAAAAAAACCAGAATTATCACAGCTTCAGAATCTGAAAAATTCAAAGCAACCAAAGGGAAAAAAGGAAATAGCTTGGGGAGTATGTCTGCAGATTTGTTACACCTCATTCACGCAATTAAGCCAGGCTCAAGTGAGCTTAGAAAAGGGAAGTACACCTTGGATGTAAAGACCATTCAGAGCAAAAGGCAGTTCTGCATTGGGACTAAATTTCATGCAGCATTCACATGCCAGCATAACCTGGAGGCTTAACAGCAGCAGATGAAAGAAACAAATGGGGAAAGGAAGAGCAGTAAAAGAGGAAGAGCTTTATCCCATGTTGCTGTTGTGCTGCTCTCAGCCTCTGGCTGCCTCACCATTTATTTGGCAGATCTCAGCTAGGATCACACTTTTCTATAATTTCAAGTATGTTTTTACCTTTTCTACAAATTAAAAATTTAAAGCTAATACCAAAAGTCAAAGCATTCATATTGCAATATTTTAATTTCACCTTTACCTACTTTGGGACATTCTCAGCACTGAAGCTTTTAAAGTAATATCAAAGAGGATTATGGCAATATAAGTAAAATTTGGCTCACTGTAGAAAAATGAAGTCGATTAAGCACCTGAATACTGAACTGAATGCTGAGGTACTAACCTGTCAATGTATGGAACAGAGTAAAAGCAGGTTGCTACACAATTTTAATTACCATGATGAGGTACATTTGGAAAAGGAGCAAATTAAAGCCATTTCTTCTAACATCAATGACTTCACTTCCACAGGAATTACTCGAACAAGTTGCTCACCCATGTTCGCCAAGACTAATCAGTGTATCTCTAATATATCTAGAAGACACCATGGAGAATGTCATTTAGAAGGGAGACGTGCAAGAAGGGAAAAGGGACTGGGAATGGAGGAGGGGGGAGCCAATGCTGGAGTCGCTGTCATTGTAAGCAAAGGAGGGGCAGCAGGGTCAGGGACAGCAAGAAACATGGGGTGGTCACCACCCCCACCATCTGAAGTTTGAAGCATCAGAATAAAGAATGGATTTCAGTGATACTGTGGGGGAAACACTAAAGCACTTATCAGCCAGTCTTACAACCAGCTTCCTTATCACTCCTGGTTGTACCGCAAGGTGTTAAGGCCGTACTCCACACAGCCCTGTGTGGTCTGAGACTTGGTCATCTTCCATCGCAAAAACTACTTTACTCAGAATATTACCAAAAAATGCTTGAAGTGGCTCTTTCAGTTCAGTGTGCTGCCTTCTCTGTGTTCAGCAGCTCACCAAAGCTCTAGTTTAACAACAGCTAAAGATGGTCCAGGTCACTGTTCATTTTGCACATTTTTTTAAGCACTGTTGACAAAATAACTCTGATTCTAATACTACTGACTGCAACCAAATGCAATTAATTAATTACATATTTCATTTTATAAATAACCATTTTGCTCTTGCATTATTAGATGCTTTTAGATGTAATAATCTATTAATAAACACAGCAAGTGGCTTTTCTTCTTCAGTGCTGACAAGGAATAAATTCTGTTAAATTTAGATGTCAAAGTCTATCATTAAACTAGTTTCATGTTTGCACTATGATACTGTGTTTAAAATTATCCCTGCTCTGACCAGTTATCCTGAAAGAAATGAGAAAAAAATGCAGCTTGTTACCAGATTGGTTTTATTTCATCCTTTATATTTGAATAATTCTACCTTCTCATATGTTCTGAAGGGAAATCACAGAACATATAAATTGGTCAAAAAACTGTAAACAAGTTGTTTGAAAAATTGGTAAAATCAGCAATGAATATGCAATTCAATTACAATGTATGCATTACTATGAAACAACTGTGTGCCTTATTCAGTCTGGAAATGTTGATTTACAAACACTGGGGTAAGTAACATGGTTCTAGAAAGATATTTATATCCCACACCAAAACACATGTTCACATTCTAGCAACATTAAGTGTTGTTTTTTTTTTCTTTGGGATCAGAGGAGAAAACAAACCTGTTAGCTGAACAGTCAAAACTGGAGGGAAAACAAGCAGAGTTTGCCTTTTTTTAGGTATGTCCAGAAGACTTCAAATGGCCATGCTGGGAGGAAAGTGCTGCAAAATGGTATCACCAGATTATACCAAAATATTTACATTTGAGCCCTTTGTTCTCAGTCTCCAGATTTCTTTCAGACAAGTATTTTCATATTCTCAAAGATCTGAGGTTGAACTTGGCTGTTAAAGTTATTCCTCTATACCAAAGAATATGTTTCTCTACCAGATATTTATAAAAATCACCTCAAAGAAGCTGACACCTATCTGCAGCTTGTTTAGCTGCCGAGCACAAAGTAATACAAGCAGAAATATAATCTGACACTTTTGAATCTGCAGCTCTCAATGGTATAACCCAGATGCAACAAAGAGAAATATGGGAAATAAATTTGCCCATCACAAACATTTTATGATCATTTGAATACTGTGTCATGTTACAGGCCATATACTTTTCAGAACTGGAGAAATTAAATATGTCAAATACATTAAAGAATGTTGTTTAAAAATTTATTAGCCCAGAATTAATTTGAGGAAGTAGATTTTTTTTTTAAATTTAGAAGACATAATAATGCATATGTTTGGACAAAAACCCCTGTAACTAAAAAAAATACCCCTGTAGTTTCAGAAGATGCTCCCTGTCCGTAATTTCCCTCAAAATTTCTGCCCTGTTCCTCATATAATTTACAGGAGTCTGGGTTACTGGGTTTTTAGGACAAAAGGGAGAATAACTAATATATATAGCACTGTCTTGCACTTCTAAGTGCTAATTTTACTATTAAGTTTTATTTTTAAGCATTACTTTTACCAACTGGCTACCTCTTTAATTTTACTGACTGAAAAACCATTGAAACTGGGGAAAGAACACTTGGGTTTTTTCTCCTTCTAAATTCTTATTTTTTTCAGCATTTCTGTGTGTTTTTTTCTATTGCAAGATAATTCTCAAAAGGCCATTTTCAGCTAGAAATCTTCTTTTTGTTTCCTTTGAAAATTTCCAAGGAGATAAGTAACCTTTTTGGTCATTTGAAGTATTGAATCTCTGAAGAAAATGCTACATTATAACTGCAACTACTCTCACAGTAGACCAAGTATAATTTCTGATATCTGCTGATAAAGCGATAACTTCCCAGAAGAGACCACCACTTAACACCCCACTGTTCATCATCTCACAGATTCTCAAAGTGCTGATTAACTTTCAGTTTAATGAAGGGTCACCTTAAAGCAAAATATGCTTCCAATCTAAAAAATAAGTAATAAATTAAAGGTTTGCGTTGAAGGAGGTAGAAAGTCTGTATGCTTAAGTTCTTTGGAGTATGCTCTTCACTATACATAGTTCAAAAATGCATGATGTTGCCCTAAGCAAAATGATGTGGAATCATAAATGAAGGTCACTGCAATGGTGGCCGAGCCACCTTTTCTCTCCATCAAGGAGGAGGAGTTCAGATCCACTTCAAGGAGGAGAGGTGGTCAACTCAGGTCCTGCCAGGAAGCAGCACACGGGTAGCATGATCCAGGGGACGCATACACTTTTCCATTGCTATCACCATGGATGATCTGACGAAAGTGCACGTAGTCTCTATATATGCAGTAAGCAGAGTCAAATGGCGCTGCTAAGCACGGTCACTATTGGCCATACTTTCGTGTCCAAAGCAAATGAGAGTGCTAAACTTTAAACACAAGTAAATGTTGATAAGAAAATGCTTAACAGCAGCAAGGAAACAAATATTTTATCTACATCGACCATCTCACATATTTCATCATCATGCCATGGAAATTGAAGTCCACATCTTTGGTATAATTTTATTTCTCTGCAAATACAGTTCTGAATGGTATAGAGCTGTGGTATTCCCACTTCAGTCTTAAAGTATACAAAACAAGTTGCATTGGCTGCCATCCTGTTAAAAATAGAAAAGAGAAAGGACTGCCGAAACATTTATTCAATTTCCAAGCCAAGGAAAGGTTTTTGTTTGTTGGCTTTGGGTTGGTTTTTTTTACAGTATATACTTCAATGATCTGCCCAGAATAGATGAGCACTGTGATTTACATTTCTTTTGTGGTACTTTTTAATGAACTAATTAATTCTACCAGTAATGACCTAGATAGTGGTTGAAATTCTTCTTGCTACAGGAAATTATTTGCATAAAATAACAAAACAATATTTTTTTCTTGTTGAACCTGTGCTGTAATATGGCACACAGAAAATGTTATCACCTATCATGTTGCAGAGCAACATCTATCCATCTAGGAAATAATTCAGACCCCACAAATTAACAAGCAGAAGTGCTTGTCCCTTGCCACTATTGCTTTTTGCGGAAAAGCAAACTGGGAGAAACCCAGCAGTTGCAATCTGCTGGCTTTGAACTACCCACTCATTGCTATTCACACAATCACCAGCCAATATGTGCATTTCTATTTCTCATTTCTCCCTGGAACTCCTCTCTGGGCTGAATCAAAACCACATGAAAGATGAGTCTTACAAGACAGCAGCATTTCAAAATTTAGTGTGTGCATCAAATGTTGCTTGCCTAGTTTGATCACATCACTGTTACTGAACACTGAATTATTGCAAACACTACCTCAGCCTCTGTGCTGCCCCTATAACCAGTGGATTCTTCGCAAACCACCTGATGGATGAAAACAGTGTTAGGTTAAAAAGTATTTTTCAGGAAGTTTGGCAGCCTTCCTCAGCTGTAGCAAACAGATCTGATTCCATATCTTTGCTTCATGGGCAAAACCAGCCACACAGTCTCAACCACATCACGAAAAACATATTGGTTATGAAGGTCTCAAGGCAATAGTGAAAATGCTTTTTAACTGGAAAAGCAATTCCAACATTTTAAAAGAAAATAAATCCAGAAGGGAAGAAGGTCTACAAGAAATACTTCTGAGATATAAAGCCATGTCTCTGCTTTGAATTGTGAATTTGAATTTGAATTGCACATCACCCAGACACTTCAGTCTTCTACAGAGAGTTAGGAAAAGAATGACTGAAGGTCGTCAGGCAGGCAACATAATCCAAAACCAGATTAAAATATCCCTCTGTCTTTTCACTCTTTTAAAGATCCCAGACACTACTGTAAAGTATTATTAGGCCCACAGTTGTACTAGCTATGTTTTGAGTTTAAATTAAAAAGCAAATTAATAAAAACATAAATCTTAAAACAACAGCAGGCTCCAAAATTATTCTCTACTATCCCACTGACACACAGATTAATTATTTTTAATTTCTACCCAGTGAGCTGAAAGCAGTATACTCTTGCCGAATTTCTTACTCGCACGTCCAGCTTTCATGCCGCTCACTCCTTGGAGCAGCCCTTCATTTCCATCTCTTGTTTTTCAGAATGCCTCTGCTGTGTGAAAAATAAATAGCTTCCCTCCTCTGCAGCACTATACACTTAACATTGTGGTGTTAAATAAATATTAATATAAGACTAGACTAGGGCTTTTTCACTACTAGTAAGTGGTACCTTACTCTGCAAATATTTCCAGAGCAAGGTATTACTCTGCACAAGTACAGGAGGCAGCGGCAGCACCATTTACTCCTCTTCACCCCCAGCTCAACTCAGTCCACTCAAGCTCAAACACAGGTACCTTGGTGCTGCTGGGGAGGAGAACTGAACATGGAGATCACCCTGCAGGGTTCCACGCTTAGCTCTGGAGCACACTGACATCCAAACACATCCACCCCTTCCACCCCACCCCAACAGCAGGCATCCCCTTTCATCTTGCTCCCTCTCAGAGCAGTGCACATGAGTGAGCCCAGGGCACAGCAGGCTGGGCCATAGCCTCCAAACTGCAGCTGGCATCTAAGCTGAGCCCACCGGACACTCAGGTGCAGGATCAGCCGGTCATGAACATGCACACTCATATACTTGCACCTTTTTCTTTTTTTTTTGCTTTTGGTTTACAAGAATAGAAATCTAACTCCCTTGCTTTTTGAAAAGGGGATAAAATACAATTTGGAGTTATCTGGGCTTATAGCCATCTAACCAATTTACCTAGCTGCATATTGTCAGTTTGTAAAATATTCCCCTCACTTCAGAGACTCATCTAACCTCTCCAGCTTTACTTTGTGGTACATACAATAAAACATACACAAAAAAAGCTCCAGCTTCGATCGCTCTTGTTTTCTGCCGATTGATTTTTTTTTTACTCCTGGTCACTATTTGTATTTTCATGTATATCAGATTGAAAGATTTTATTTTTTAAAAGAAAATGTTTAAAGGTATTTAATAATGTGTCACATTCCATCCAATTCATATACTAAATTTCTATTGAGCTTCCTTCAGTTTTTCTTCCTACATCTTTCTAATAACAAATGCCAGCAATTAAAAGCAATACTGAAGTTTAGCTCATGCACAAGCTGCATACAAAAAACCATATGATTTTCATCTCTGTATCCCCCATCAAGCAATACTTCCAGATTTTCCTCACCATTTTTGTTACATTGACTGCTCTGGTTTGCTAAGTACTTACTTTTTTTTTTTTTTAAAAGGGGGCTCTGACTTGTCACTTGCCAAATGCTTTTCAATATGCCAGCTATCATTAAAGAAACTGTAAAAGGATAAAATATGACCTGTCTTCATTCTACTTCTTCCAGGCTTTGTGCTAATCATTATTTAGAAGTCAGTTGGTTTGAGATGTGCACTGATGTGCCCATTGAACACAATCATTTCCCTATCCATATCTAGAATATTTTTCCTCTCAATCATGTTTCTCACACTTTTCCTCATTACAGAGAAAACAGAGCAATAACAATTTAACAAATCACACATTATTAATCCCTGTATTATTTTCTTATATGTTCAGCCTCCATGCACTGCCATAATGTTCTAAATGGATTAAGTCTGTTGAGAGTCACTAACTAAAAAATTCTCACTACCCTCATTATGTTTGTTACTGCTATCTAAAACATAATTAAGCATCAGAACAGTTACTCTGTGGTGGAACAGATGGCATCATTTCTCTATTTCACCTGTTTGTAAACTGAGTCAGAGAAAGGTCGGTCAACATTTCCAAAGAGATCTCTGTTTTGACCAAGCCCATTTTAGACCTCTGATTTGAGGCAGGTGTGGCAGGAGCTGCAGAAATGTCCCAGCTTCTCTGATAATCAAATATTTGATCACCCCACAATCAGACAAATCTGGCCAGGTAATTGCTATGGACACCACTGCCATAATAGGTAAGAGCCAAATAATGTATTCAACTGCACAGAATTTCAGGTTTATCAATAAAACTCATATATCAGAGTTAATTAATACCACAGAGCCACAGAGGAGTTTTGATGATTCTTCAGGTTAGCTATAAAAAGATTAAAGCTAAGAGAAGGGCCTGATGACATACTTGTGGTTTCTGAAGTTGACGGTTTGTACCTAGGAAGACTAAAATTGCCTTGTGTCTGTTTTTGTCTGTAGTTTTGGACAGGATTGTAGCATTAAAAAAATTAAGCCGGGAGCTCTTTGTGGTTTATTTTTAACTTTCTACTAAGCAGTCAGACTGAACCTTTAAGAGTTAAACTGATGATTATCCTGAGCCCTTAGTTAGCTGTTGAATCAATGAGAAAAAGTTACGAATCCAAACCAGAATCAGCAAAAACAAACACTCTGGTACTGAGACCTGCATAAAGGCTGCAGGAAGAACAGCTTCTTCACAATGAAACCTGTTTTCATATAGACCCCGTACACCCTGGATTTTGGCTAGAAGGTGGTGTCCCACAGCTGGGGTGGAGGCAGCCAGCTCTGCCAGTCTGACCTGGCTCCCGCTGTGGAACAGGGGCAGGTCTGAGGGCTGAGAGTGCTGCTGGGCAGAGTAAGGACTATCTGATTCTCCAAAAGAGGAAAAAAACCCGTTATCTGCCTTGCATGGTAGGAACTCAAAAAATGCTGTTTTATCATGGAAGTAAGCTCCTGAAAATATTCTCAAAAGATCTACTTTGAGTCAAGGAAAATGCTTCATTTTATTCTGAAGTGGTTTTTTCCACTTACATTGTTTTGTATTCCCAAATTAAACCATTATGAAATGAAACAACTGACTTTGAAAACGTGAAAACAATTATACATCATGATTTTTTCTCATCACGCTTTATTAGTCAAATTCAGCAAGAAGCCGTGAATGACAAGCAGTCTCACATCTACCTTGGGGATGGGAGAGAGGAAGAGAAGAGAGGGAAGGAGCAGAATAAGGAAAGCACAAAGGTGTCTACAGAGAGCTATAAAATCATTAGTGTCATGGTAGAGAACAGGGAACAGTTGCTCACCCTCTTTTCTGATAAAAGAATTAAGGGGTATCAAAGGGTATTAGCAGGTTCAAAACATGAAAGGCAGCTCTTCTCAGCAGCCAGCTACTAACCTTTGGATCTCCTTGTTGCGGGCCTTATGAATTTTTTAATGTTAGCTTTAAGGAGATTGAAAAGATACCAGGACAAAGTCATAGAAGAAAAAATACACAGAAAGTTATTAAATACCAACAAACTGATTCTGATCTCTTCCCCTAATTGGTTGGGTGCCAGGAGATTACTCCAAAAAGTGACTGTGACATTTTCAACCTGCACTTGTGCTGTCCCCTAGGCAGTACCGCTGGACACCCTCCAACACTGGACACCCGGTTAGATGGACCGCTGAGAGGAGCAATCTCTTTATGCTTGTGTCTGTACTCTTAAGGAGGTTAAGTATATATTTGCTATAAGATACCAACATAACTAGAGCCAGGAAACTCTGGATTCTACAGCTACTATCCCAAACCATGCTCATTCTTTTTTCTGTTTTACATAAATGATAGAAAAGCAGAGATCTCACTTTCATCTTCACCAAGTAATTTCACTGGCTTTGCAAAACTGCATTTGCCCCGAATGAAGGTGGCTCAGAAACCAGAGCATTCAAATATATTCTCAAAAGATGTGCTAGTAAAAATGCAAGCACAAGCACTCTCGTTTATCAGGACAAACTGAATGATTGCATGCACAGTTCTGGAGCACAACTGCACCAAAGCCACGCATGCTATTGCTTGCAGGCAGAAACAAACACAGAGTAACCTCGGAGCTGCCCCTGCCACCAAATGTGAATTACAACATTGTTAACCAGGTTTTCATCAGGCCCAAGTCTGTAGATCTTTAAATGTTTTAGGGCAAATTATTATTTGCACTTACCATGTTCAGGTAAAATTTACTTTGCTTAACTATTACATCAGAAAATCAGTAGACTGATAATATGCTTTGAATTTAATAAGGAAGGGTACATATTTCCTAAGAACTTGATAAAAGCTTTTAAAAAAAGGTAACTAACAAAAACCACAGGCTTCAGTTTCAGCAAGAGCATAAATTAAAAATTCCAAAGAGTGTCAATAAGGAAATAAAGGGAAAGGAACACAAAGTCAGGGATTTAGACTTAACAGACTTTATCTTGACAAGTAAAATGGCTCCTATCATGTTGTTCTGTAATCTTTAAATTCTAATACTATGATACAAACCTTATACAAGAGCTGGAAGCAGGCAGCCCATGTCCCTGCAGGCTCTCTGGATGTTACTCCTTCTGCACAGGAGCAGAAGCCAGAAAGAGACGTGATTTATTTATTTTTATCAGTTTATAGATCTGTTAATTCTTACTAGGCAAACATATGACCTGAAAAGCTATGTGCAGCCTCCTAGACTTTATCAAAATCCTTCCTTACTTCATTACTTACAGGCAATGCACTGCCATCATACAAGGATCTGAGAGGAAAGCAAAAAAATGCTGCAACAGGCACAAAATTTATGAGTGATTGTTATTTGCACTACAAAAAAGGAGGCTCAACAAAACAATAAAAGATTTCAGGAGAGTCCCACTGTGATTTTTGATATAAGAAGTAATACTTAGTATTCAATCAGATATCTTTACAGTAATGCAAAAGAAGAATGCAACACAAAGGCACAGAATCTCTTACTATTCAGGCTGACGCACAAGGTTAGAAAGAAAATCACATTTCTATTTTTGGTCTCTGTGACGTCGAGTACACGGGGCGCATGCAAGCCTAACAACTACCATTTACTGATTGCAAACATTTAGCAGCCGCGCTGACAAACTCTTCCTTGTAGCTCTGCAGAGACAACACTATGAAGGAGACTTTGTGCGAGAAGGAAAAGCCACCTGCCCCCTCATGCTGGGAGCAGTAGGCATGGCCGCTGAGCACTCCCATCTCGCCAGCTGCCTGGGCCTCATTGCTCATTCTCGGGACAGAGGGGCTACACGTGACACGGGGTTTTGTCAGCATCCCGGGAAAGAGGAAAGCTCCAATGGGCGGCAGCCAGCAAGGGCCTCCGTGCAGTCTGTTCCCAATTGCTGCCTTCTTGGACATGACTTGGGAACTTGCTGTGAGCAAGAACAGGCTGTGGCTTGTCACTGTCACTGCAGATGAATTACACAGTCCTTGGAAATGTGCTCTAGGTGACCCTGCTTGAGCATGGGGAGGTTGAAAAGATGACCTCTAAAGGTTCCTTCCACCCCCCACCAGCCTGTGATTCTGTGAACAAATGAACTGAGAGATGAGCCACAAAGGTTCGAGGGGTGCTAGCACATTCCGGTATGCTGTGTCTGAGCCTGTTATTATAGACAAGGCTGTACATACTTTCACATACCAGAGAAAGATGATGAATTGGAAGCTCACAACAGAAAAACCTAGCCAGCCCTCATTCTGCTCCCTAGGCACCATCAGGAAAGAAAGTACCATGGCTGTGCATGGCACCAATCAAACTGTCCTTGGAGGTTCCAAGATTAGATAATCCTCCTCTAGGTAATTAATTTCCAATCTCACAGCAAGAATCCAAAAGAAATAAAAAGTAATTTAGTGGCTGCACTGGAGACAGCAGAACTGTTGCTTGGAGCTCCTTTAGGGTGACAGAGCACTGCCTCGGTGCCTGAGCTGTACCCAAACCCAGCAGGAGACTCTCGTTCCAGCCAGCCCTTACAGAAACCTCTAAAGGACACAGTGCCCCACTACATCTCGATGTCAAAGTCAAACTGCCACAACAGCACAAGGCAACGGTGAAATTAAATTGCAGTTCCTCACTCTCTGAAACTTTACCATCAGATAAATGACACCACCACAGATTAGGCACTGTGGATGTATATAATTAAGTCAAGGTCAGTCATCTTTACATAGGGTTCTCTAGCTAAGCATAGGATTGTGAGACTATGCTCACAATAAGACTCAGAGATTTCTATAATCCAAGATTTCAAATGACAGTTTTTAGTCATATGTCACTAAAAGGCAAAGTAATGCTGTGCAAAAACGGCTACAAAATGCAGGTTTACTTTGTAGATTTCTAGTCTGAGAAGTATTACAGCTTGCTGGAAGCGCAACTTGACTTGACAGGCTCTTTTTCAGTATCTAGCTTACAGAGAAGCCATGCCAGAAAGTGCCTAAGAACTTGGACTAGGAATCTGGCCATCTGCATTTAGCTCCCAAGTCTGTCATGCATTTCCTGTGTGAACTTGGGCAAGTCATTTAATGTCAAGGGATCAAAAATAAGAAAGATGTGGAGTAAAATTATTAATAAGGTTAAGCAACTTTTATGGGCAACTGGACCCCGACAGGCTTAGGAAATCCTACAGGGTACTGAACTCTTTTGTAACTCCAGCCTTTCAGACAGAGACATTAATTCCCCATCACTACAACAGGAATCATGCATCCTCAGCCTTAACCTGTTTTGCTTCAGACCAGTATCTTTGATACGTTGACTGTTCCTTGCAAACAGCAATAGGGAAGTCTGAGGGTCTCGGTTTGCTAAGAACATTTTACTGTTACTGAATAGTAATAATGAAATATCATCATCACAGTCACTGCCCTCAGTGAGGGCACAGGTAAACAGGAACTTTTCAGCACCTGGCAGTAACACCTATCACTGCCTAGCACCAACTTTTGAAAATGAAGGCCAGAGTTGGAATAGTGTCAGATGAAGAAAGAGCCATCACTGGGGTATTTTGTGTTCTGAGCCAGTTCTCTTTCAGTTGAAAAACAAAAATAAGTTTATTCTGGTTGGCACAGTAAAGTCAATTAATCTGCTCAGGAATAGCCTGTTCTGTAAGCAACATTTTGACCAACTCATCTATCTGACAGAGATTCTATCCTTTCCTCTCCAGTGCTGAACTTACTTACTCATCTCAATTCATTCTTAATTAGACTACAGACTGATACACAATGCACAATTTCTAATTACTGTAGACCACCAATGCAAATCCTCAGTACCATAAACTTTCATGATAATATCATATACAACCTCAGCTTTTCACTGAATTCCCAGGGAATGTAAAATTTTGCTCACTTTCCCATTTTCCCCTCAGCTGTATAACTTCTAGGGTTATGTTAACACCATTTAAGCTCTAGGGGAAAATCCTTGTAAAATCTTCTGTCCATTGGTATGGAACCATTTCCTACTGTAAAGACAAAGCTTACTTGTGCAGGATACAAAGGTCTCTAATTGGTCAGAAATATCAACAGAAAAAATACCCTCACAAATCTTTCAACCTTCAGTCTAAGGTTAAAAAACCCTGGCCTTTTCTAACAAAAATAATTCTACATATGCAAAAAAAAAAGTAAATATGTATTAAAAAGTGAGAACACCCAACTCTCCCAGACGGGAGGAGAGAGAGAGAAGACATGTTGGTCATGTTGCCAGATGCCTGAGACAAGGGGCAGACCCTACATTAAAAATGTAATGTAAGAACCTGCTGAGAATTAGGGAAAACTAAAGGGATGGAAGAATGGCAGCATAACCCACAGGTCATTGCAAGACTCCACAGAGCTGGCAGACCAAAGGAAGGAAAAAGCCAGCAAGAGATGACAACCCTTTTTTTTT
>NW_010169805.1:36788-37010 GCF_000695765.1 Mesitornis unicolor
AGACCTCACTAACCTGCTTTCCACTTCAGCTCCTTTCCCACCTTTGCTTCCCAGCCACCTCTTGTCTCTTGCTGATACCCAATGCTGCTCATCAGACTGGAATTTCCATGACCCATCCTCTCTCTTTTTGTCAGATGGGTGAACTGACTGGGCCTGCAGATGGGGTCTGAACAGTGTTGGAGTTGCTGGACACAGTGACAGAAGCATACAGCTAGAAACAAG
>NW_010169805.1:37022-41335 GCF_000695765.1 Mesitornis unicolor
AGCAGGAATTCCCACCCCCCCAGCCACTGAGGACTACCAGATCAGGTCAAGTTGCCTCATGCAATATTAATTTACTTGAAGATAGTCGAGCTTCTAGAATATAAATTGTCTTTGAAAGGAAGTTCCTCAAAGGAAGAACAACCTGAGAAGCCCTTTGTGTAACTTTCTGGGTTAATAGTGTGTTCCAGAATCACACACAGAAGAATGCATTTTTAGAATACTGTAGCACTACTTGAATGCAGAAAAACTATCCCTCTGAAAAGGCATACAGAAAATTATGAAATGTTATCCAGTTTCCATTGTTCAATGGAGAGGCAAAGCTGTTTTTTTTATTGTGAATTACTAACATCCTTATTTCTATATATATAGTAAAGCTCTATTTTTCTCAATATTCACAAAACCTTCTTAGGTATGAGATCTCCTGGAAGGAGTTGCATGAATGGCTCCTTACCTTTCCTGGAAAAGTGGAATGCCTAACAGGACAATAAGAATGATAATAGGTTTCCAACACTAAAGAAAATATCACAGATAATGAAGAAAAACTGTTCTAGGGAAGGAATGCAATTCAGAGAAGGCTTCAAAGTGATTTCCTAGCAGATCCCAATACTATTAAGGGGTGATAAAAAAGAAACTTGAATAAAGATAAAACAGATGAAACAAAGAGAGTGAAGATTAAAGAGCTACTAGGAATGGAAAGGACAGAAGTTAAAAGCAAAAAGAAAAGTGATTACTGAAATTTCTTAATGCACCATGTACAGAAGATGGAAAGATGTGTCAGTGTTCCAAGAGACACAATCCCTGCTGTGTGTGCCCCAAGAGCCAGAGTCATTAGCTGGAATCACCATTAGGAAGAGGAAAGAGCAAGTACCTGCGGGCTTTCCCTTGTTCAGCTCAGCTCGACCAGTAGGTGTCACAGCAGTCAACGCTATCTCTGTACAGCAATTTCCATCCACATAGGTATCTAGTTTGAAGAAAGCTAAATTATGGTACTTAAAATAATTTGGGTTTAATAATAATAATAAAAAAGTCATTAGTCTTTTCTATGACTTTCTATCAGATATTTCAAGTATCCTTAAAGAGCTTAGAAAAAATGCAAACCAAACAGATTGCCAAACATGTCAGCAAATACCACCACTCTTACGCCTGCACTCAGAGCTCTAGTGAGGCATGAAATACTCTCTGCTGGCACAGGTAAAAAGAACAAAGATGCTTACTGCACCCTCCTCAACTGCATCAGCCAGCCTAACCAGCACGCAGGGCTGAGGTTTGTTCCCAGACGTGCCTGGTCTGCGAACCACAGCTAGCAAAAGTCAGGCTGTCACACACCAACATAAAGCCAGAGCAGCAGGAGCCACAGAAGAAAGAGAATTTCAAATCAATATTTAAAATTCTATACTTCAAAATAAATACAAAACAAACGCATCTGAGAGAGCTCCTTGGTTTTAGCTTCCTTTTTACTGGTGCAATATGCTTCAGCAGCAAAACTTTGGGCTGAATGTTCTCCTACCCTTCCCCAGCACTAAGGGAAGCAGATGGGCTCTAATCATGCTCTGATATAGCAAAGAAGAAGAAAAGCATATGATGGCATCCCCCACCATGAGCCTGCCTTTATGCTTGCCAGTCAGCTGTGCACATATAAAGCGATCATGACTTTGGCATTTCCTCTGGAACATACGGTGATTTACTATGCAGTTTGCAGCATGTATTGCAGCGTGAATTGCACTTAAATCTTTGTCTACCACACACACCAGCATAAATACACATGTGTATTTATGTGTATTTAACGGTATGGCTACCTGATAGCAGAAGAGTCCTGCCAATAGCTATGCACCAGTTGCCGAAAGCCCTCCTGTCCACAGTGCCCAGAGATTTAAGTGGGAGGAAATGGCTTCATATTTTGGGGAAGACCATGGCAACGTGCTATAAAGCAAGACAGCTTTAAACAGAGCACCTGTGCCCAGAGGACCCCCACTGTTTGGCTGAGCACACCAAATGGTTTATATTTATTAGCATCCAGTCCTGCCCTCTCCCTTTCTGCCTAGTCCCACTGAGCAGTGGGTTGCATAACGATTCAAAAATAGATTGCTAAAATATGAAAATTATTAGACATAATAATAATCCCTGCAGCTACAACATTTTTTCGTAGCAGGCAATCAGCTGGCAGGTTACACAATTTAACATCCAAAAGGTGAGTCAGAGCAAAAAAGAGGGATGTTATAAGCACATCACTTAAAAAGCCCCACAGATTTAGGCACAGCTCAGTTCATTACCAAGATACAGCAGCTGTGACAACTGAATCTACAAAAACTGTGCAACTTCAGAACATGTCACAGTTTTCTGCTTTTTCACCAGCAACTGAAGAGACCATCCAACAACTAATGTTCTCATACCAGAAAATAAACTCTTTTTAAAAAATCAGCATTAATATGAAGAACATGTTAGATTTAGCAGAGACCAAGATTTCACATGAATTTCATAAAAATCAAGAGAAATATCAAATAACACGTTGTGTGAAACACCAAGATTGGAATATTCTTTTATGGTATGTTATTTTTAAAACAACACAAGAAAGCCTATCAGATTGCCACTGCATAATCTGCTGATCTTTACATAGTATTACTTGTGACACTCTTGAAACACTTAATAGAGAAAACATAGTTTGTCTTTTAAAAGACAGAAGTAATTCCAGAGAATAACCTTCTAGCCCTTTACTCCTAGGAAAAATAACCATACTGCCCACAAGATGCATCTCATCAAGGAAATGTAATTATGTACAATATTAGATGGGGCTCTAATTCACCTTGCTTTTAAGAAGCTGTTGCTATTTGCTGTTCCCAGTGCACAGACTTCCCCTTCTTTAACACAAACTAAGAAACCATACCAAAATAAACCACTATACTGAACGTACATTTACTTGTCCAAAGAAAAGAGATGAGAAAGAATAAACTGGTCATGGCAGATGTGCAGATGTTAGTGCTTTTGCTTTATGCTTCACCAGAAGATACTGGGATAATGTGGTGATAACGGCAGAATGAGAGCCTGTGTAAACCTGAATAGAACTCAAGAAAAAAAAGTAAATATACTATTACTATTTTAGTGCTACAAGAACTAAAACTAATTAGGTGAAAACAGGTTATTAATAGTACTTTTGGAGCCCGAAAAAGTGTCAAGCATGCAAAAATTCTGTCTTTAAATATCTTATCTTCAAGTGTGTTAAGCAAGCCAGATAAAAAGCACTCGTGATTACTCAAGGCACTCAGGTCAGTGATTCACTCACCTGAAACTCCCAGGCTTCTGTGAAAAGCTGCTGACTTCTGGCTTGAGATCAGAGAAAACTTACTAAGGACCAAGAATGACATGAACAAGAGTGCTTCAAAGTATCATGTTCAGCCATCAAAACATCGCTTTCAACAATGGCCTTATCAAAACAGTTGGATTTGTAAGTTAAAATTAGACTATTGTTGTCTTCCAAAGCCCCTGCTCCCATCTCACCTAATGCTGCGTGCACACAGATCCCCACTTAAAGGAGGTAAGAAAAAGCTTCAGCGTTCTGAATTAAACAGCTTTCTAGAGACAAGTCACAGCCTTGTAACTTGGGCTTTCACGATGTAACTCACTCCAGGTTCTATCAGGGAGACGTTCTCTGAAAAACATGGGTTTCAAGGGAAATCAAAGCGGGAACTGTGCCTGGGAGGCTGCACTGGAATCATAATCAAGGAAATAAAAGGAGCTTGATGGAACTCTAACAAGCATGAGTCAATGTATTTCAGGCTTGTCTGCCGTCAGGAAAGGCAGAGATGCTTTACCAGTGCCCAATAAAAAGAGCAGTTTAATTTCTAAGGTCTAGCAAGCAGCTTGTTCCAAATCTGTTGTTTGCTCCATTGGAGTATAAAACAAAATTGAAATTAAATCATTCATCAGTTTCTCTAAATCACTTAGGATATCTAAAGGGAACTGAAGCTTTTTAATAGTAAACAAAGAATGTTTGGATTGCAAAACAATCTTTACCATTTAACATAATGCTATTAAAGAAAGTCTCTCTGAAATCTTTTCTTGTTCACTCTCTGCAGGAAGTGCAAGTTACAATGTCTATACCCTAAAGAAAAAATAAAATGGGAATCTTTCTAATGCAATTATGACTAGAATGTACTAAAATAAGCATGTAGGAACAAAAGAGCCACTGATCCAGCAACAGCCAAATAGCGACTATTAGCTACCTTTACACTACACCCATTACAAAGGTAATTTGGTTAGCTTGATACTATTGTATTAAAAGACTTCTTCCCACCCTGCTCCTGTCTGCTCACTCTTTC
>NW_010169805.1:41366-45998 GCF_000695765.1 Mesitornis unicolor
TGACCATACAAAGAGTTGATTCAGCATTTACCAAAACAAAGGGACTAGAAACCTCTGGTTAAAGAAGGATCAGGAAGTTCTTCAATAAAAGAATTCTCCACCAATGTCAGATCCATTTTAGGAGGTGCTCAGCCATAAGAACTATTTCTAATTTTTGTTAGTTGTACAGCTCTATGAACCACAAAATGCCCTGCATTGAACTATGCTGGGTTTCAAAGTAACACTTTATGCTTTGAAGTTTGTGCTAGAAACCCATGAATAGCTCAGAACTATAATCCTTTTTTAAAAGCTTCTTTTCTTCAGATCAATTAATGTTCACACTCTTACAGTAAAATTAATGATTTACAGGTGCTACACTGCTCATTCAGACCATTCTTGAGTACTGTGCATGCAAGATGGCTTCAGGCTGAAGGAGGAATGTTGTCTTCTCAGCTGCTGTCCAGCCTGGTGTCTCCAGCAGACCCTAGCTGGTCTCCAGTGCATCTCTGAGAGAACACCAACTGCCACAGATACCACCATCACTTGCAGTTAAACTCATTTAGCCTTTAAAACTCACACTGTTTGTCCATACCATGCACACTCCTGTAACACAGTGCAGTCCTATGGGAGTCCTGCCTAGCTCTGCTACCTGGCAGCATCTCTTCAGGCAAAGCGAGGGGAATCGAGAAAGAAATCAGAAACAGTAGAGATCCAGATCTTTGAGAGGTCAGTCTTCCTCATCTGCTTCCCTAGGCCCATCAGGGGCCATACCTAAAAAGCCAACACCACTGACCTCTAGGTGCTTGTCCCTGCAGACCTGTTCGCTCACATGGGGCAGAACACCCTTTCTCCCCTCTTTCCCAGGCTCTTGGCTCTAGCACTGTCTCCTAAGAAGATACTCTCACAATTCAGCAATATGGCATGACTTTCAAAGAGCATGAGACGTACCGGCTGTCAGAAGGGACACGGCTGGCCCAGGCCACCTTCAAAAGCTGTGCAGAAGGTGTGGGGCTCACCTCCTGGTAGTCAGGACAGAGCAAAACACACACGCAGAGTAATTCTCAAGAGAAAGCATGACCTGGCAGGCACGCTCAGGCATAGACATCCAGCATGGTGTGCTGAGACTGCTGCAGCACATCCCAAGCACACATACTATTGCAAAGTGAGTCTGGGTACTCTGACAAACCCACATTTGGTTCTCATCCAGCAACTGTTGAGCAGCAGCCTCCAGCTTGATCACATGTTGTCCCTCTAAGGTGGGAGTGCTGCAGGATGCAAGTGTTACATCTCTTCTGGTCCTTAAAGCAGCTTTGTTGCTCATATTGCATGGGAGGAGCAGGAGCGATCATGCACCATTTGGGTTACCATGTGGAAATGCCAATTCAGATTGCTTCTGATGATCGCCATGGGGCAGAAGTAGCAGCATGACCTGCCCAGTGGGAGAAGTGGGCTCCATATTCATGACATACAACTTTTGAAGAAGCATGTTGGGTACCCCTGGTTCTAGGATGCTTTGCAGTAGCAGTAAGACATGATGCAGTCTGCACCACCATGGTCTCATGTCAGACTTTCTGAAAGGAACTGTGTTGGTAGGGTTAGACTTGGGTATTAGAGTAACCTCAGACACTAGGTCATCCAGATAGCTGACAAAGCACCTCAAGTGCAGTAATGTTACTAGAAGGTGCTCCTGAATTCTTCATCTCCTTCTGTTGTCTGCTTTAATAACATTCCTCAGGGATCATGAGAGTGTAGATGTTGTTGTATTGCAACCTCTGTTAGCAGGAAGGGGTGGCAGATAGGCTGTCAAATGGTGTAATCAGAAGGGTTTCCTTGGTGGCCAGTTGAGGAAAAAGCTGGTGAATAAGACAATCTGAATAAGACAGTCTGAGGCTGCCCTTTATTGCTTTTATTGTGTCCACCTGGTCTAGGAAAACACTGAGAGAGAATAAGCTACTTCTGTCCCCAATCACCTACTGCTATCCTATAGCCTTCTGAATCACACACTACCACCTGCTCCATTCATCCAGGTTTCTCCACCCATCTCCATGGAGAGATACCAGATGCTTCACTTCTTTTCCCTCCTGCCTCTTTCTCTGTTTAACTTGCTTATCTACTGAGAGGCTCTCTTTGTACATGCAGCATTCAAAAGGGGACAAGGGACAAGCTTGTATTCCAAGTACCATTTTTCTGGTCTGTCTTGACAACCTTGTCATTGGTTTTGCTCACTTAGTTGCTTCCTTTAAGCACACTTTGTATGTACTGTTACATACTTATTATTTGTAGGGTGGCTTGTCTTTCGAATAAAGAGTAAACACAAAGGCCTTCTACAAGACTGCAGTACAAAACCTGAGCCTGCTTTTCCACTACACACGGCATAATTCAACGTCCTATGCTACGTGCTACAGACCTTCAAAGTTGTTCTACACTGTGTAGAGCATAGGGATAGAAAATCCTGGTTGTGTTCCTCATCATCACTAAAAGACACTGTATAATCCACCAAATCACTTAATTCTCTACATTTGAGTTTCTCTTCACATAAGGACAATAAGTTTTTCAATATCTTATTAAAAAAATAACAAACCCCACATGAGATCTTTGGATGAAGTGCTCCATTTGTATACCTTAAAATGTTCAGTAAGGAAATTCCAACACATAAGAAAATTACAGTATTATTATAAGTAATCTGGTAAGCCTTTCTGAACAGCTCTGTGGTGACAATGATGGGGTTTGGAAAATCTTAGTGATTGGGAACCAAGCAATAAGCAATATTTAATCAGAGATTTTCAGAGAGCATAACAAGAAACACCCTCTCAATTTTTTGGAAATTATGCCTTCATATCACTAACAAATATGCTAGATATCATAAAAATAACAGAGGAATAACAAATTTAAACAAACTGTCATAAATTTCTGGAATATATTACAAACCAGAAGCCACATGTATTTCAAACTTCCTTCATGGCTGCATCTGTGTTACAGGATGGTTTGAGTATGAATGATGAAGGTCATTTACGAACTGTCTTGACTGTCAAAAGAAAATTACAGCTTTGGATGTTACTGACAAAGAACATCATAATGCTTTTATGTTAAAGGATAGCACTGTTCCCAAATGACTACCCAAATAAAAGCTTTTCATTATTACTTCTTCCATTTACTCCAATGAATTTGTCATCGGACTAAATGCAAATCTCAACTTTCAGGAAGGGTATAGGATCATCCCTGAAAGCATGTAAGCCACTGAACTACCTGATACAACTTTTACTCCTACCAGACTTGCTGTTTGAGCAATTTGAAAAATGCAGACAAGGGAAATCAAAGGCTAATAATACGTAGTTTATCAGGGTGGTGGAAGCATATCCTCTGAAATTGTAAGATGTAGTACCTTTAGATGAATTGCAAGAAAAGGCCAGGTTGGGCTGGCTGCGTGGTTCCTGGGGACACATGCTGGGGACCTGGTGTAGATGTGGTTTGCCGAAGTCACAAAGACTTGGAACAACGCATGTGTTCAGTGTTTTCCTTTCTGTATTTGGAAAAGACGCCAGAAGATGGTGACAAAAAGAAGAAACACCTAAGTATATGGTAACAGAAGCACAGCATTCAAGTCTCAAATATTACCTTAATTGGGTGTCAGGTTTTCACATTTGTAATGCTGCACTAATTAAAAATGGATTTAGCAGACTTAGCTTCTGATAAAAATCTGGCAAAAATATTATGCAGTCTCACAGCTGCATAGAGAGACGATAGATTTGGACCTGTGGTTAATTAAAATAACTTCATGTCCAGCTGCACACTTATTTGTGAATAGTACTATTCCTACTCCAAGTCCTACATGGACAGCATTTTGGGACACTATACTCAGAGTGGCCTACCACTGTAAGATCCTGCTTTGGTTGAGGGAGATATTACTGAACCCAGTGTAAATACGTATATAAGTGTTTTTACACAAGCTGCTGAAGTTCACTCTGTTTTGGAATGCAATAGGCAGAAAGAAAAAATTAATGCAAACCAAAGCGATAGCAATGTTTTCAAGTGGAGCTGAATGTAAGTCACCTCTGTAGTTTGTGAATTTGGAAAAATTACTCTAAAAACACTTAGTACATTCATTTGCATAGGGCTTTAATATTCTACATCAGTGTCAGATATCACATTTCTGTTTGAAAATCTGAATCCAAAGAGGTGTTTGACATGATAACACACTTCATTTTGAGGAAGGAATCATACACAGTTTGAGGAAAACCCCAGTTGCCTGCTGCAAAAATAATACCAGAGGGGCTGATTCATCATCCTACTCTTCAAGTATTTCAGTAATTTCTTATACCGAGCCACAGCCCAATGTGATGCCTTCCTTACCACTTGACTTTAGCTGTGGCAATAGTCAGTAGCTACAGTTATAGCAGGTGATTGGCAAGGTGCCATATCAAGTTTTGTTTGCAATTGGCTCATTCCCATGATGGTAAAGCTCACTGTATGGCAAATTCAAAAACTTTCACAAGGCCACACCTAGAAGTTACTCCACTTCACATTCAGCAGTCAAACACTTCAACGTCTCTCTGGAATGGGCAGCAGTCTTGTAAAGCACATTGACATCAGACACTACATTAGCTGTGTGACTCTTCTGGCACAGGCTTCACAGAATCACAGAATCACAGAACG
>NW_010169806.1:0-1599 GCF_000695765.1 Mesitornis unicolor
ATCCCTAATGTTCTGTGATTCTGTGTGATTCAACACCCAGTAATTCATGCACATGGTTCAATGTGACACACAGGCCACCTGCCAATTGTTTATGGTCTCAAGCCCATGAGGAGAGATGACAAGAGGGACTGCTACCCCTGGTGGCCTTCACAAAGGGTCGTAGCACAACCTGATGTAAAAACCCCTTTGTGGAATTGCACAAATATAAATTGTACCACTGCAGTTGGTTCCAGTTAATTCCTTTGATAAGGCATTTAGTCAGTGCTGCCTGCTTGTGTCAAAATTACACAAAGCCATATCCTCCAGCAATGGGATGTAATAGTACCACAAGCTATAAAGACTGATTATACTAAGAAATCCTCCTGTCAGATTCTTTGAACTATGGGCAACTGCGATGACTCATATATATATATATATATGCTCCATGACAGTTAACTTGGATATATTCAGACGAAACTATCACAGATATGTTAACCCCTATGCATCTCAGTTTGCAATATACTTTGGGAATACCATCATTATGTCCTTCTTATTACTCTGAGACATTAATCTCTCAAGGATTGTGGCATCTCCATACCAAACAAACTACTGATTGGACTGTGTCTCAGAAATCAGTAGTATAGGCTGAAGGATTCTTTGGATTAGGAACAGATAATCTTAAATTGGACAGCATAATTCTGGTTTTAACTGCACAAATGGAAGTTTTAGCAGCCCTTACCAATGACAATTTTGACTTGCTCAATACACAAATATAAGCTGTCTCAAAAGTCACACTTCAAAATTGACTTGTGCTAGATATGGTATTACTTAAGGAACAAAGAGTGTGTGGATTCCTGAAGGCAGCCATGAACAAGAAGAATGCTGTGTTACTTATGTGTCACTACCTCTTCGGGAAAACCTCAAGAAGATGAAGAAGATAGCTGAACTTACACATGAACTGCAGAACCAAATAAAGGACACTTGGTTGGGAAATAGTTTTGGTAGAATAGGATAAGTATTTTCTGGGTGGATTACTAACCTGCTGCAAGCATTAATCGTTATTATAATTTGTGTTATTACAATAAAGTATTGCTGTCAGTTCTGTTAAAAGAATTATGGTAAAACCCAACTCTCAGGTAAGTGTTCACCTAGAAACTGAGGAATATGCGGCTCTACTGAAGTATGCAGATGAAACTTACACTCATACATCAGCCAATGATAACGTAAGTGGTTGAATTGTGACTCAGGCCAAGGGGTGGAATGGATTTTCCAGCTCATAGTTTAAACAGGTTTCAGTAATATCTAGTGCACCAGGTGACTCACGGGAGGTTGCAAGAACGACTCAGCCTTGGGTTGCCTTGAGGCCCTATGTCTGCAGAGACAACCCATGGGGAGCTGTGTAGATAGCTTAGACCTGAGTTGTCCAGTAAGCCCAAGACTAAACAGGTCAGTGCTGCATCATTCAAAGAATCAGAAGTGAGTTAAGCCTTGAAATAATATGCCCTGAGTTCAAATCAAACCACCATTCAGATGCCTAAAAGTAAGATAAAGGTAAGCTGGGGGGTTTCTGTCTGGTTTCAAAAGACTCTATGCAACGCTACAGGCTTGGGGATGAATGGC
>NW_010169807.1:0-12549 GCF_000695765.1 Mesitornis unicolor
ATTCTGTGATTCTGTGATTAAATGCCTCTGGAATTCGGGACTCAGATGCAAAAGAATCAAGAATGTTGATTTTTTTTTTTCAAGTTAAAATCTAGTATCTTTAGTAAAGATTAGAGACAATAATAAAAACAATGAGATTGCCTGAATGGCTTGAAATAACCGCATAAGTAAATAATTCTCTTTACCTTCAAAATTAAGCTGCTTCACCATTTCATATCTATGGTGTTCAAATAATGCAGTGATAGACTTTCATTTAACTGGAAAATAAATCTCAGGTTAAAATAAATACTTTTATTGCACAGAAAATTCAGTGGGCTATTTGCCACCTCTTTCCATTTCAAGCTGTAAAAATGTTATTTACTTTTTTCACAAGGAGCACTGTGAAACTATGATTTGTAAACACTGAGACAAAACATTCTTAACTTGAGATTTGCCTTGCTATTGTGATGATCTGATGTTTTTCTTTAGTTTTAGATTGTTTGCATGTACCAGATGCAATATACATATTCATATAGAGAGAGATAAAATGGAAAAAACTTAATAAGCATGCACAGAAATGCATGTGCACAGAAAGTTAAAGGTGATTGTTACATGCAGAATACAATGAAGAATTTTTCATCAAGCACTTTTGATGCTCATCTGATCACATGGTAAAGGGGATTCAAGTCATGACAGAAAACCAATCTGGGCAAAAAAACCACATAAAACTAAAAAATCACCTTATATACTTGTTTAACTTAGCTAGCTAAACTGGATTGTAGTAAGGTAAATTCCAATCACATGCTTGGCAGGGGAGAAACAGGAGAAAATAGAGAAGATAGCAGTAGGGCAGAGTACAAACCACTCCCTAGGTGTATAGTGAAAACACACATTTGTGGAGAGTCTAAGATGTGTACAGTAATATTTAAAATATTATCTTATTATGCTGTACCCTTTGCTTAGATAGGAATTTATTAAATGTGTAGTGTTTCTATGACACAGTGGTTACAGTAAAAATGTTCATGAGAATAATTACCTCCTGAGAGAGACTTCTTAGTGACATGCAGCGATTATGACCATATGTTCAAGAATGAAGATAAAACTCAAACATAACATACTGCTAAAACTGTCTTTCCTGTACTTCAACTGGAAATGGGGTGCTGGGAGAGGGGAAGAGAAAGAAAATCTGTAACTAGTATTTAAGAATCAAACATCAATCATACATAGTAAGGGGGCAAATTCTGGTGGTTTGTATAACTGTAACTTTGAATAATCTTAATTCTGAATTTGACTTTTTGTCTTTTGACATCATTATACATGACACATTATTAGCTTTTCTAAAAAATCTGCTTTGACTGAATTTAATTCTCTGTAATTTATTGGCTGTTTTCTATATCCACAATCACTGCTTTATAATCTTTGTTATTATCTGTTTTTCTGTGTCAGTAGAATGCTCATTTCTTCTGTGTAGGCACAATCAGATCATACAGATAACCAGAAGGCCTATCTTAAATCTTTAATTTGGATATTTGTTTTGGCATAGACTTTTTTGGGGTGTTTGTTTGTTTGTTTCATATTGACAGAGTTATTTCTAACTGAAGCTGTCACTGTTTTAATTAGACAGCTTTTGAGGAAATATTCTTCTGTGTATACTTCCTTGAAAATATAATTTTGTGAGGGAAAGTTAACTCTGGTTTACCAAACAGCCTGGTGAATGTAATCTAGCTCTGTAAACACAAAAACTTGATTACACGTTCGTTCACTGAATATTTTTTATTCAAGGTTTTCCTTATTCTGGTACACACCTGGCTACTGTTCTTGTCCAAGAAAGGAAGAGAGAGAATGGAAATACTTATGTTTTCACAGATACTTTATAAATATGGGTTTCCTTCATTGCAGAAAGTTCCCATGAAACTGAATAGTCATCTTCAGTTAATCTTTGATTAGAACTTTTTCTTCTTCTTTGAAGAATACAAACACACATACAGAGTAAGAAAGTATAATTTGGAGGACTGAATTTATTACCTGTTTATTTTTGACAGTATTAAAGTATTTAGGAATAGTTCAAAAATGTTTGCAAATAAAGTGTTTGTTTCAAAAGCTGAAATCTGAAAAGTTATTCGCTTGTTTGCAGTTATAAAATACATGAGGAATAATTAGATACAAGCAGAAAATGCAGGATGAGATACAAAGAGCATCTTCCTAATGTTATCACAATATTCTTTTCCATATTGTGGAAATATTTTATGATTTTTTTGTATCATTTGATTGGTGTTTCATAGCCATATCAGTGTTCTCTAGTTATTCACCTGTTTTTCTTATGCCTGATTTCATTTGAATATTGAAAACTTTAATTTAAAAAGCAGAATATTATAGATCATACATGGCTTGAAATTGAATTTAGTCTAAATAGTATTTGGTCAATTGTATACCAGAATTTCAAGAATATTTTTTTCCAGACTTGTATGTTTCATGATTGCATTTGTATAAAGGGGAAAAAGGAATTGAGAAGATATGCTTATGTCACATAGAAAAATAATCCCAAATCTGTCACATGCAAATGATCTTTTCAGAGCAAAACACAGCATGAAAATATGATGCTTATGCCTATGTATTGCAAACAATATAAAATTACTTTTAGCTGCTGATGGTGATTATGATTAATTTACCGTTAATAGCAAAATCCAGCTACCACTATACTATTTTGGAAGACTTATTTTATGGGTTTTCTCTACCACAGGCATTTTTGAGAAATATAGTAGGCATTTAAAAGAATTAGCTGCATAAACATTGCTGATGGTTTTTAATATTTAATATTCAATAAGTAACATACATGTTCAACATAGAACATTTTTTAATCTCTGTACATCTAAAAGAATTTGTTCCTGACTTTCTTGTGCTTTTAGAACCATTAGACAGCCATTGCAATATATGCTATATGCAAATATTGCTCTATGTAGTGACTTATATGTTTGCAAGACTTGATGCCAAAACCTCAAATCTGTAGTTCACAATTTAAATAAGGTGTTTGCGTGGAATCAATTAGGAGATTTATTCCAATCAGCTTCATGTAGGAACAATTAACAAGAAGCAACAGGCTTTTGGTATTATTATAATGTCTCTTCTTTGACTGAAACATTTGCAGCAGTTGTAATTTTCTCAAAGACTTTAAGTCATATGTGCAGTTGAGTGAGGATATGTTTCTTAAATGCATTGGAATTTTTGAATGTGAACAATGTCTACCTGTGTTTCTTGAATCCACTGCTTCAATATTTTTTTTAATTTATATTTTCAAACAGTCCATAACACTGTTTTTGGATATTTCAGCTAGTTTTCTAATAAATAATTACAGCATCAGAGAAAATAATTGTATCTACATATGTTACAGACTTTTTAAATGCAAAATATAGATTTGTTTTTAAAGAAAATCCTAGAACTGGAAAATAAAGATTTTTTTCAAAATAAAGATATGTGAAACACCTTTGAAATGCTCTTAAGAATGCGTTTTGAGATTCAGACACTGGTAACTAGTGTCCACTTGCAGTTTTCTGTATGGGAGACAGCTCTGCATAAGACACCTAAAATGCAGAGGAAGCACAGTAATTTGCTAGGTGAATTCCAATTTGGTTAAATTTCTCAAAAATACTAATTTTCAAAAATATATTTTTATTTTTTTCATAAGTTGTTCCAAAATTCTCTTTCTTAAAGAAAAATCATCACCAAAAATAATATAATGTTATTCAGGTGGCAATCTTGTTCTGTTTATAAATTCCATATTTCAAAGAGACTTTTTGTTTGTTTGTTTTTCTGTCAGCATTTAACTCTCTATTCAGCATTTCTCTATCTCTAAATTTCAATATATATTTTTATATTGGGTTATTATAAGAAGAGATTCTTATTTGAATAACCAAATCTAACAAGTGGTTTCAGTTTCAGAATATTTCTGGTTTTGTTATTTATATAAGTTTTACTTAATTCTCAAGAATCTTAGGGGAACTGTCAACAGACAAGGTTTATGCTATATTTTTGTGAAACCAAGGGTGAGGAATAAAGACAGATTGAAAAGACTGAAAAGTGGTGTGACGTAGGACAAGAATCACAAGAGCAGCATTAGTCAGCGTGGCAGGTGGTCATCCGACAGCATTGATGTAAAACAAAATGTGAATGAAGCAAAAGTATTTATACTGCAGATGCTGAATGAAAGCTTATCTAAAACAGATGTCAAAGAAATTTTACAATATGGAATATATACTTTTGGTATAATCTTTATCACGGAATCACAGAATATTAGGAGTTGGAAGGAGCCTCGAAAGATAATCCAGTCCAACCCCCATGCCAGAGCAGGATCACCAAGACTAGGTCACACAGAAACGCATCCAGGTGGGTTTTGAATGTCTCTAGAGAAGGAGACTCCACAACCTCTCTGGACAGCCTGTTCCAGTGCTCTGTCACTCTCACAGTAAAGAAGCTTTTCCTTATGTTCAGGTTGAACTTTCTATGCTCCAGCTTGCACCCATTACCCCTTGTCCTGTCATTCGACATCACAGAGAAGAGTCTGGCTCCTTCCTCCTGACACTCGCCCTTTACAAATTTATAAACTTTAATGAGGTCACCCCTCAGTCTCCTCTTCTCCAAGCTAAAAAGACCCGGCTCCCTCAGCTGCTCCTCATAAGGGAGATGCTCCACTCCCTCAATCATCTTTGTGGCTCTGTGCTGGACTCTTTCAAGCAACTCCCTGTCCTTCTTGAACTGAAGGGCCCAGAACTGGACACA
This sequence comes from Mesitornis unicolor, assembly GCF_000695765.1. NCBI lineage: Eukaryota > Metazoa > Chordata > Aves > Mesitornithiformes > Mesitornithidae > Mesitornis > Mesitornis unicolor. The sequence goes on from NW_010169807.1 coordinate 4,753, forward strand.
AATATAAGTCAAAAGTGATAGAAGTCTGCAATCTGAGCCACATAATACCTTTGATATTGAATAAGAAAGAAGCTATGATATTCCTTAAAACTGAAGAGAAATAGTCCTTGATGTAGCAAGAGAAGAATGCATTATAAATATGATTGGCTTAAAAGATCAACCTACATAAATGAGTATACAATAGAATTCTGAATATATCACTGATTGAACAATACCTCATCTGGTCTTGAAAACTAAAAGGTATTACTACAGCTGAAATGTGAGCACAGATAGTCTAGATAAAGAAGATGACTTACAGGAAAGTTTATAACTCAGTTAATTTGTTTTCTTTGTGTGAAAGGAATTATCAAGGTTTATGAAGTAGCTACATATTGCAGGTATTTTTTTCCATAATACTGAAAACGCAGGAGGCAATGGTCTGAGAAGAAATACTGAGTTTCATTAGAGTCATGAGAAGTGAAGCTGAGAGCTAGTCAGTACAAGGAGAAGGCAGCTGAGTAAAAGGGAGTGGTTCATATAGCAAAAAGATTTTCTCTACTGTTATAGTAGTACACATATTTGGAAATAAGATGAAGGAAAAAAGAAAGGGACCAAGACCAGACTTCTTTGAATTATTTGGAGAGTTCTGAAGATAAAGAAGGAAGGTGAGAAGAAAGATTAAATGGAAAAGGGTTAATGAACAGATGAAAAAAGACATTAAGTAAATGAAATATTCTTCTAGAAAGAGTACAGTACACAGTATTGTAACTGCAGTCACCTCAAAGACAAGGATGGAGTCAAAATTATGGGGAAATACTACTCTACTAGTGGTCTGCTTCTAAATACAGAAGTGTTTCATCAAATATATTTACTGCCTGAGGATATTTTTTTTTAATTTGCAAAAAAAAAATCATTTATATGGCTATGTCTTGTATATTCTATTCCCTTTATAACACAAATTTGTTTAGATGAGTTGGTTTCTTTTTTTGGACTTCCTTTCTGAGGAGAAGAAGATGCCATGCTACTAAATAATGTGTTCCAGTGCTCTGGTCTTGTATTTCCATTTTCATTTTTAATTTATTTATTTTAAAAAATATGCCACAAGCATAATCCTAATGCAATTTATGTTGTATTACACAGCATAATGAATAATTTTTTTGCCTATTTTACTTAAAATGAGCCTTTTCCCACTCCTTTGTAATCTTTTTGTTCTATAATCTTTCTGTTATTTTGTTGGTTTTGTTTTCCACTTGCTTCTAATCTTTTACTTCTCACCCAGCCATTACTTTGTGTACAAATGATGTTTTCCTTATGGATATAGAAGTGAAATGCCATTGTTACATATTTAAACAAAGTATCTTATATGTGAGCTTTTCTTAAAAATTCTTGGATTCCTCAGAGCATTTATTCCAGAAATGTCTTTTATGAAACAAATTAACCATTACCTATGAAGCAAAGCTTTTCTATTGATTGGCATATTAACTGAATTGTTTTTTCTCAATTTCACTCTGTACTGCTTGCATTCTATTACAAATAAAATAATGAAGCTTCTTTTTATACCTCTCTAAGCAAAAATTATTGAGCTTTCAATGCTAACTTTGCTTTATAAACTTTCAGACATAATCTTCGCTTAAGAAACATTGAAAAAAATTGAATGGTGATACAAAAAATTCGATGAAGCCTTTTGGTGTACCATTGTTTCACTTTTAATATGAAGTTTGCAAATTTTTTTTCTGTAGTGGGAAAAGACAGAAAGTAAACCATGCTTTAGGTTTACTGTCAAGCGTATAGAAATGCTTAGTTGCCAAGCCAAAGATGTGGCAATCAAGAATCAACTAATATCAAATTAAGATTAATATTAGATTAATAACAAATTTAGGATTTAAACTGAAAAAAAAATAAGTCATTCACACTTAATATCTGCTTTTCAGAAACTCAGTGGTTTACTGCTAATTGCAGTGAGCATTGGAGTCAATTAATGCCATGATATCTATGATGTGAGGGTAGGGGAACAAAATGAAAAATGTTCTTCTGATTTTAAAGTTTCAAGAAAACATTCTGTCTTTTTGGTTGCATGGTGTAAATTGTCAGACTAAAAGAAACCATGTGCAGTATGGCCAGATTGTCTGTGAGGTGGATGTTTTCCTTCTGGGCATTTCCATTCTCAAGGTGACATGTGCAGCGCTGGACCAGTGGCGACATGAATCATTTCAATTTTGTGTGCTTAAACTGTAACACGCTTACAAAGTGAGGAAAGAAAGGCAGTGTCATTGTGAGTTTTACCCATTTTAAGTCAGATATTCAGAAGTTTTTAAATAATAAGCAGGCATTTCCTAGAGTATAGATCAGTAAACAGTTCTTCAGTTTCTCTCAATACAGTGATGATGAGCAAATACTTCTAGTTATTAATGTAATTTGTTAGCATTTACATGTGATGAAGTAAAACTACATAAGAGCTTCTATTTCTTTTTTTGAATTTGTTAAATTCAATTTGTAAAGAAACCCCCAAAAAACTAAGTACTTCTAGAAATGGTTTTATTTCTAGAAATCACTATGCTGTATTGGACCATATTTGGTTATAATGCTAGGAGGCTGATTTAACCAGATGTTACCCACAGTAATGCCTCAAAAGAACAAAATAAATGGAAATGTCTGATTTTTATCTCACTGAAGTCTTTTGAATAGTCTGGGTTATTTTACTTAGGAAACGAAAATGTATCCTTTATGTTCAAGGGAGTAAGGCTGGGGAATTTATTACTATAATTTCTTCTATTATTGATAAAAGTCTTTTTAATAATACTAGTTTCATCTCTAGCTTTTGAAGAGAGAGAATCTGCATTACTTTCAGATTTCTTATGAGATGAAAGAATTCAAATGATTTGTTGCTTCTGTCTAATATTCTGTAAGGAAAGCCAAGTGAAAACCTATGAAATCTAAAGAAATTCTGATTTTATCTAATCAGTATACTGCATTGTATTAATTAACTCTTGTTTTAATAAAATAACTATTCTAGATTTTAGTTATAAATTCTGTGTAAGTGGCAAAAATTGGCAAGAAAATATAAGTAAGATTTTTGCTGGGGAGAGAGAAGTTTGAATTAAATGTGCCTTCCTTATCAAATACAATGACAAATCACTATCAATCCATTGCTGTTATTAACATCACTCACTTTTCTTAAATTGTGAATATTATTCCTGTTGTCAGCTATTGTAAAGAAACAGAAGTAGCAATTAATAATACATAATTACTGTCACTCTCATAAGAGGTAGAACATACCTGATCTTCCTGATAGGAATCCTGGACAGATACAGCAATGCTTTGTGCAGTGAATTCTGGTTCTAACTTTCTGTGTTTTCCTTATACTAACAAACACTTTTAATGAAAAAGAAAAGGTAAACAGAAGTGTGTGCTTTGACGGCAAACCAAGAGTCAGGCTACTATTCCAAAGTACCCTGAAATTTCATGCAAATTGAGTCTTGATGTAAATTGCCTGAATTTTTTCAGCTGCTTAACCAAATAATGACCTTCTATACTTTTTGTCGTTGTTTAGGCCCAGTGCATAACCAAGCACCACCATGCCCCAAAAAAGGGCTAGTCAAAATAAGGACTAGGAGGGTTTCTCACCACTTAAAAAGGTCACAGGCAAAAGACAGATTCATCATAAGGAATAAAAAAAAAACCAAAACAATTTTAATTTGTTAACAACATCAGAGTAGAACAATGGGAGATATAACCAGATCTTAAAGTCAAAACACCTTGCCCCCTACCACTCCCTTCTTCCCTGGGGTCAGCTTTTGTTCCCGGTTTCTTCACCTTCCCCCTCCTTCTTTGTCTTGAGGCACAGGGGGATGGGAGCGGGAGTTTGCAGCAGGGTTTTCACGCCTTGTGCTTCTCAGGAGTAGGAAGACTCCGCCCAGCCTCTCTCTCTCTGCTTCCACGTGGCACCCTTTCCATAGGGCAAAAAGTCCACAAAAGTCCAATGTGGGTCTGCCCACAGCTGCAGTTTCCCTCACGCATGAGCTGCTCCAGCACACACTGCCCAGAGTCATGGCTTCTTCAGGGGCAGCTACTGCTCATGTGGCCCTGCCCCATCAGTGAACTCTACGGGCTGCAGGCCAGTCGACCCAGCTCTCGTCACGGGTTGCAAAGGGGGAACCTGGGTTCTGCGTCCTCCTCCTTCTCCCTCTCCTTTCTTTCCTTCAACGGACCTTGGTATTCTACAAAAGTTGTTCTCCTTGGGCCCCACTCTCTTTTCTCTGCTGCAGGTCTTTTCTGATGTTTCTGGAGTTCCCGGCTCTCTCTCTCTTTTTTTGTGATGGAGCTGCAGCGGGGCTTAAGCTTAAGTTGTGGTTGGGGCCAGCCAAGCCCAGCCAGGCAGGGCTGGGACCGCACTGGTTGGGACCAGTGCCAGAGAGAGAGAGAAGAAATGCCTTGCACTCCCCTTAAATACATGAAATCACAGGGGTGCTGATTGGCTTGGCCCTGGTCAGAGGTGGGTCTGACAAAGGAAAGGGGGAGCTTTTCAGGTAGCTTCTTAAAGGGCCATCTCCATGGCCCTTCCCCCGTTATCAAAGACACAACCAAAAACCCCTTACAGAAAACCCAATACACTTTTCTTTTTAATCTTCTGTAGGTAAATCTGTAATGTAGAGTAAAATATTTAGTAAAATATTCAGAACTGCTTTCAAATAAATCACTGCCTTAGAATCTCTGACAAGATTCCACATCAATACCTGAATTTTTACCTGCTAGTGTTCATGTAACCTGGACACACACACAGTCTAAAGACTATTTCAGTTTTGGAGTCCAAGGAATTCCAACACTATGGGAAGGTGATCTGAATGACATCTAAAAATGCCATTAAAAGCAATAATAAATTAATTGCCTTTCATAACTACTGAATTAGGAGGTTATGAAAGTAAACCCACCCATTAATAATCTTTATTTTGAAAAGATCACAGCACTCCACTATGTCTGCCCAGGCAGGCTTTTGAGCTTCTTTAGACATATTTTCATGGAAATGGATTTCCCCATTTGAAACTGTGTGTGGCCACTAAATCCTTTCTATTAGCTGATTAAGTGCAAACTATTTAAGAAATTAATTGTATGTTCATATAAGTTTAGAATTTAACAAGTCTTCAGATGTGTGATTTGTTGTCGTTTTATTTTCGGGATTTTTTTAGTGTCTGATGAAATAGTTTAATCTTCAGTTCTGTTGGCCTGTTTTCCTCTGAAGTGGTCACATCCTAGGGTATTTGATAAGCATTTTTCCCTATAGTTCAGGAGTTTTAAAGATTTTTGGCTGGAGTCATAGCCTTTTGATTGTATGAATAACATTTCATCTGAAGAAAGGTCTGCCTGCATGAGACACATAATCATTGTTTTTCCGTTGATTGTTTTAAAAAGCTTGTTTGCTGTTTTCTGTATATATCACCTCAATATGAAGAAAAAAGGGTAGCAGACAGAACATAAAAGTAAAATTTTAAATTAGATTTGCAGTCTGGCAGAGAATGCAATTGTTCAAAAAGAAAAAAAAAGGAAAGAAAAGAAAGAGAAAAAAAATTAATGTGTAACATATAAACTGTGTTTTTTCCAAAACATCATAGATAGCAATTAAACATTGTTTTTAATTATTCATTATGCACTATAAATGTGTGATGGTTACATTCCAGATCATTTAAGTAATGAGATATGCTTGAAAATAAATTAGATGAGTGCCTTAAAGCTACATACGGAACAGATATTTTAAACAGTTGCCTGGTGGGTAAAATTATACTTAACAAAAAATGACAGGTATAACTATATATTTATATTAATGCTAATAATTATTTGAGCTATATAGTAGAAGAAGACAGCCTTTATATTCATTAAGTGAAAATACCTATTTCTAAAACCAAATGAGAGAAAACATCTCATCTTATTATATAGTAAACCTATAATTAAATAACAGTAAGCTGTGAACATAATTGTACTGTGCTTGTATGATGTGATATCAAATATTGCTGACATTTATTAATACATTAAAAGATTATGAAGTATTCATTTTCCAACAATAGGATGTTACTGTTGATAATTGTTTAAAGGGTTCTTTAAAGGGTTAAAGGGTACATTAACTTTAGTTACTTGCGCTCTTCTAGAGAAATAAGGAATACAGATAGCAAGCAAACCTTTCTTCCCCTTCCACCCTAAGGTTACAAAATGAAACACTGGTATGGCAGACAATATTTTTCGTTTGTCTTTTCCTTGCTGTCATATAGGCTTAAGTTGAGCTGAAAAGGTGGTGCTTGAGAATAAAGCAGCATTTAATGAAGACGAGGGACACTATCAAAGCTACACCAAACTCTTCCTTCAGTAGGCTTTTAATTTTTGTTGCATGGTTCCTACTACTTAGAAACCTGAATTATGCAAAAGTCAACTCTTTAGTAATATTGTATTTATTTTTATCTTCACTAAAAAGAGTTGCAGATTTTTTTTATTGGCTATAATTATAATGTTTTTTACAGTAAAATATGTACATTATTTAAATCCTGATATATTACCAGTATGTAGCAGATGCATATGCTTATGTACTCTACTACATGTAACCTCAACATAGTTTTGGTTGCATTTAGTAGAATCCATAACAAAATATTTTCCTGTTCTCATTTATTAGAAAGTTTGCTGTCTTTTCCAACAACTAATGATAAGATACATGTATCTACATGTTTTCTAAGGAATTCTCTTAGAAAATACATAACATCAAATAACAAGAAAATGGGTAATGATAATGATAAAGATGGGCTATTATGGAAAACTATTATGGAGGCTGCATTTGTCAATTATGGATTAATGTGTTTTAGTTTATTTTGTTTGCTTTTTTTTCTGCGTGGCTTCATAGAAAAGTTCATGCTGATCATGTTATCTGACCTCCATTATAATAAATCAAAGACTTGTTGCATTGTCTGCATGTTGCATATTGTTGCATTAAACATACTGCTGTAGAGCTAGAGTCTTTCTAACAAAATCTTGAACTTTTTGTCTTCGGTTGTTAAAAAAAAATAAATTAAAATCTACTTTTATTTTCAGTGTACATAGTTTTACTCCAACTTGTTGCTTTGCCATAACTTTATATGCCAGACTCAGAAGCTTTCTGATTTTTGTTCGAATTCTTGGAAACAGAATTAAGATTCAAAATGGAGTCAAGTGCCAAGTAGTTTTATTTGCCCAACAACCAGTGTGCAAACGAGAAAGGAGAAAGAGAGAGAAAAAGAAAGGGAAGAGTTCCCATAGCTACCACCACAGACGTCCTGTCAGTCCTTCAGTTTGGTGGGAGAACGTGCATTTTATCTGTGCGTTCTTTCTGTAGGTTCCCTCCGATACTGGTCATTTCAGCTTTTACCATGGGCTGTTTTATTGTATGTTCATTAGTTTTCAGGAACCATTTAGCATATTTTGAGAGCTGTTTTGTCTAGCCACCCCTACTACCCTGCAGTGGTGCACATGCCCAACACTGTCACTTGGGGGTCTCAGAAAGTTTTTTCGGGGATCCCGGGTCTGGGCGCATGTGCTGGGGTTAGGTTAGATTTCTTAGAATTGGCTCCGCACTCAGGTTCATATGAAATCAGGAAAGTTGTAACCTTGCCGTCTGGTCGTCTTTCACCGCTGGGCCCGTCCTCATGAGGTGCATGTTTGTTGAGGACTTTCCATCACGCTCCTTGTTGCAGTCAGGATGCTGGAGCAGGAAGCTGTGGTGGTGCAGCAGAAATGTTGAGACAAAAGATTTGTTATAGTCTCTTACATTCTCTATTGGGAAATTTCTGTTCCTGTCGTGGTTTAAGG
>NW_010169808.1:0-6681 GCF_000695765.1 Mesitornis unicolor
CAGGGTCTGTTGCTGGTTTTTCTTCTTTCAAAGAGTACTCTGTTTTAACGGGTATGGGGAGCACTCAGAAATGATGTGTGTTACCTCAAAGACTAGTACCCTATTGACTGAAATATAATGTTCACCTTCTATTTGGAGATGTTAAACTTCTACTATTAGCTAATAGCCTAATTAGAATAAAAGCTACCCAGTGCACTATCTTTTTCCAAGTGAATAATTCAAATAAAATGATTAATTAAATTCTTAAGGGAACCACATAGCTATTTATGATGATAACTTGGAGTTCCCATAAAAGTGGCCATGCACGAATCTCGTTCTACTGTCAGATTTAAGTATATCCCCCTAGGCTGGAAACACTGTAGAAGTAAGGACTATGCAGATGAATCCTCTGGAGAGCAAGAACCAAGCTGTGCAGGGATGTTAACAAACTACAGTTTCTAATAGAGAAAGAAAACAAAAGCAGAAGAAAATATATTTCTCCAGCAGCCTGAAACATAAAGGGCTACACTTCATCTTTACATATCATGCTACATACAGTGTCATAATTTGAAGGCAATGTATTATACATAGAAATTGGGGGTTTTTTGACACCTATTTAACTGGACTACATATAGATTCTGTCAGGATCTGGTACTTTTTATTCTCAAGCCTTACCATGGCTTTATCTACAACATGTACTCATAAATAAAGTTTGGCTAGCATCAACTCTGCTTTCTGTCCTAAATTTTCTATAATTCTTACATAAGATTCTGGCCCTGCCAATAGAAGAGTGAGTCAGCAAGGCACAGAGACTACAGTCTTCAAATGAAAATTTTAAAAAAATAATGCTGAAGGAAAGAATGGTGGTTTTATGTTTAATGGTTACATGGAATTCCAGAGACAGGGACTGTGCCTTGCATTCCGGGCAGTTGTGGACAAATCTCTTGACCTCTGAGCTTTCATTAGCAATTTTACAACTGGAGATGCTGATGTTTCCCTACCAAGGTCATCAAGTCACAAACACACGTACCAATCAGTGCTTGTTAGGCACCCTGGTAATAGAGAAATCAAAGTAATAAGTATTTGTGTAGATAGGTAGAAACCTGGTATCAGGCTCTCTGCATGAAAATTGAAGCTGACTTTTAATGAGGAGATTTGGATAGGTGGTCTGGTTTTGAACTTAAAAACACAGAGAAACACTTTCCAAGTATATTTTTGTCCTTTTAATTAGAGCCTTTTTTCATTTTTCCAATCCCTTTCAACAATCGTCTAATATTTTTACAGCCTTGCCTTTTGAGGGGCAGGCACAAAGTGAGGCAGATACACTGAACAAGGGGATTTCAAAGAATGAATTTCCCCTGTCGCTTTAACCACATGAAAGCTCTCCAAATGTATTCCCTTGCTCCTCTCAGTGGTTTGTATAATGAGATCAGTAGAAGTGAACACTAACATCTCCCTGTTCCATTTGCAGCTGCTAGTAGCTGAAGGATAACTGATTCTATTTGAAAAGGGAATATTTGCTACTGCATTCTTTCTTCTTACATTTTTTTTAATGTTCTGACAGTGTTCTCAGTTTTGGGGAGGAAAGAGAAGACCACTAAAGAAAGGGATGATCTCTGCCTTAAGAATTTAAAATCTGAAGAGTGAAAAAGAGGACAGAACTAGCTGGTGGTCTCAGAGGACAGAAATAATGTTATGATGGGGTAGGGAGGAAGGAAAGCCTGCCGGTTGCTTATCAGTCCAACTTTATTTGGAGTTGTGATGTCCAAGATAACTTCTGTCAGCTTTCAGAGCTGGAAACAGTAAAGCTCTACAAGAATATAGGTTTACGCAATACGTGGTGTTTTGGTTGGGGTATGCTATAAAATTGCTACCTTTTCTTGGATCCTCAGTTACTGTCCATGGTAGTGCCCTCTGCTGAGCGTAGCTGTATGAATTTTCTAAGTCTTTTTCAACCGTGAAAAGTTAGTCAGTGTTCTATTACATACAGGAGAAAATAAAAATGGAGACTGCACGCTTGCACATTGAGATTGGAAATGTTCATCAGTGAGGGAAACTGAAAGTCAAAAGTGAGTATGTCTAAACAGCAATCAAACGGGGAAGCACAGCATTAGGTAAACATAATTTGCTGCCTCTTTTTTAATTCTACGTAGCCTCAAGAACATGGCTTTTGGTACTTAACACATTTACTCAATACAGGTAAAACCCAAGCCCCAGTATGTGTAGGAATCAGGAAGTGGGTCTACTGGTCTATTTTAGGAAGATCGATCCTTAAATTAGGATTCTACCTACATTCATGCTATCATATGATACCTCTCCTCTCTCAAATTAACAAGCCTATCCCATGCTCCCTCACTACTCCATCCTCCCCCTATAGCACTCAGAGTCTTCCATATGTACAAAATTATTTACCTGTTTCAGATACATTTCAGAGATAGAGCTATCATAACATACTAATAAAATGGTACAGAAGAAGACCCAAAACCTGACATAAAATTGGATTTATTTGCTATATTCTGCACAGATACTGCTATGATGTCAGTCCAGGGTACAGTAGCTTCTGCTTATTCACAGGTATGGAATGCTCATGCAAGACTGAACTAGCCCTCCTAGACAAGATGGAACGTTTTCCTCAGAAGAGGTGTTTTATGATACGTGGGTTTTTATGGAAAAGACTAAATACTTAGGCTTTCACTTTGCCTAGTTCTGGTAGATAATAAATACAATTACTTTTATTTTTTATACACTTTTTCTTCTGCAGACAAATTAGCCAGAGGGGTGGGTACCTTTAACATATTATTTTCTCTAATAACATATACTATATAGCTAATTTTTGCTTATGTGCTGACAGGCTTATTACCATTCCAGGTCAGCACAGTTATTAGTACCTCTTCAGGGAACAGTATGGCTTAATCTTTGTTCTGAAGGAGAGTATTATTAGAGCTGTTTGAATAATTTATTTTTTGATTCAGCTACTGAACCAGGCAATAAAAACGAAGAAAAATTATGCAGATCAAATTAAAACTAAAACTTGCCAAACTTTCCTCATCAATTCTAGAAATTGACAAGTTTCATTTATTTTTATTTGCAACCTAAAATGAGACGTTTTTGTTTCAGGGACTTCTTTGAAAATCAGAGAAGAAAAGAAAGGCTAAATTCTCAGACTACTGGGAAAAGAAATATTGCATTTTATTGTTGGCTCAGAAGTTAGTCTCAGGCAAAGTATGTTAAAAGATTGAATCCAAATCACCTTCTTTAGGGAAATGCCAGTCTTGTTGGTTTTGTCTCTGCTTTACCAACTAAACATTCTAACTTAGAAACTGATTTTGCTAAAGTCTGCATGTTGCTGGGACTGACTGAATGCAGAAAAAATCCAGCATAAAACTAAGAAAGGCCTTGTAGGAAGACTGTAAAGAAAACTTACACTCACTTCAAACAAATGCATGAACATGTAACAGTTACAACTGAGCTTTGCCATCCAAATTTGTACAAATGTCAAAAAATCAAAAGATCTGCCTAGTTTGCTTGCCTCAGTGAGTTAACTTTTCAGAACCTGACTAGCATCAGAAAATAACCTACTGTGAGTGATGTTGAAATATCACCTTGTAACATTCCATGACCTTCTTTTCCCCAGGAACCTCTCTTAAAAACATTTTACTATTTTAAAATCAGAAGAGCAAGACATTTGGAAACTTTAATAATTCTTCTTCTCTAATTAAAGCATGAGCTAAGTGACATAGGAGTGCAGTAACATATGAGAACAGCCCAATGACAAAGAGCTTGAAAGGGGGTCTTCAAGTAAATACATTGCTTTGTGGGATGCTTGTGTTAATAAAACCATGATCAAGCAACAGATTTAGAAAACACATACACCTCTCACCTTTGGTCAGAGAGAAATACCAGATTCTGGCAAGTGGGGGTATTCTAGTACTTTTTAATGCTGTTTGTTGATTAGCTGTTGTTAAGTGTGAATGTGCCAGCAGTTGTGAGTTCATTTGAACATTGAATAGAAAACACTTTTTCCCTTGTTATTTTGTGTAAATGTTACATGCGGTATGTCATTTTACACAGTCACAATAAAAAATGGATCAAACACTGAAATAGTTGCTTTGTTTGCCAGTCAAAGAACAATGCCATCTGCCAGCATTTGAATTATTATAGAGCCATTTGACATGTGTACAAAAAAGACTATGTATTCTTGACTTGCCTTGTATTGCATCAGCAAATAGAATTACTTAATAGGATTACTATTGAGCTATATTGTATACTTCTATTTCAGTTACAGCCTTTGTACATTGCCTCTCTTTGTACTTTACACATGTAGCTATATTATTAAAAAGAAAAAAAAAACACTGAAAAGCAGGCTGTTTCATTAAGGAATTTTATATGGTATATTTCAAAAATATTGTTAAACCTAATCAATGATGGTAAAACAAAACTCCACATGCTAAAAGTTAAATTTAATTATTTGATTATTATCGTTAGAAAAACACTAAATCTGGCTCCTGTTATTTATGCTATCTAGTTAAAAAGGATGGATCAACCAAATTCATGGGAAAGATTATTATTTTGATTGGTCTGACACAGAGGTAAATAGAGAAAAAAAACAATGTCACTCACTGGCAGGAGTGAAAATTAAAATTGCTCAACAGCAAATGGGCATAATCGAGGAAAGGCTACTCTTATGACATCTGATCATATTTGCGTTTTTAAGCTGATGCACATCCTGTTCTGAGATGTAATTGTTCTGAATATTAAAGAACTGAAAGATAGTTCTGACAACTGCAAGAAACCACTCTTATGCTACCATCCTGACATTCTGAAGAAAGCCATTCTGGACAAGCCCTCCCAGCTTGGAATGTGCACACCTGTATGCTAGATTATGCTTATTTTCAGAAGACAAACCTTTTTTTTATTACAGACTGTGTATTTTTATCAACATTATGGTTCTTTCATGCTGCCTTTGTTTAAGATGAACACCACTCTCCTCTGAAGATATACTGCATCTGTTTTTCCCAGTTAGCTCTGTAATATCTCCTTGGGCCTCTGCTTTTTTTAAGCCATATTCTGATTGTTTTTCCAAGGTATTTTTGGGATAAGCACTCTGCTATTGCCCTTAGTTGGGGATAGCCTTTGGGTGTAGATGAGGAGAAAGAAGGGAAATAAATCATTTCAATAGGACTTGAAACTGTCATTTTCAAAGAAGCCTCTTAAGCAGTAAACTATTTCACAAAAGATGAATGATATTGACTTCCACTGCTCGATACTGCACACCAACTCATTCATTCTATTGCATTACTCTGAGTTAATCTTCAAGGCATCTCTTTTTCTCACACAACACTTCTACTCTAATACTTACCCAGATACACAATCACAGAATTTAGGAGTTGGAAGGGACCTCGAAAGCTCATCCAGTCCAACCCCTGCCAGAGCAGGATCACCTAGACTGAGTCACACAGGAACACGTCCAGGTGGGTTTTGAATGTCTGCAGAGAAGGAGACCCCACAACCTCTCTGGGCAGCCTGGGCCATGCTCCATAACCCTTACAGCAAACAACTTTTTCCTTATGTTCGGATTGAACCTGCTATGCTCCAGCTTGCACCCATTGCCCCTTGTCCTATCATTGGCTATCACAGAGCAGAGCCTGGCTCCTTCCTCCTGACACTCGCCCTTTACAAATTTATAAACATTTAATGAGGTCACCCCTCAGTCTCCTCTGCTCCAAGCTAAAGAGACCCAGCTCCCTCAGCTGCTCCTCATAAGGGAGATGCTCCACTCCCTCCATCATCTTTGTGGCTCTGTGCTGGACTCTTTCAAGCAATGCCCTGTCCTTCCTGAACTGAGGGCCCAGAACTGAACACAATATTCCGGATGTGTTCTCACCAGGGCAGAGTAGAGGGGGAGGAGAACCTCTCTGACCTACAACCACCCCTTCTGATACACCCCAGGATGGCATTGGCCTTCTTGGCCACAAGGGCACAGTGCTGGCTCATGGTCATCCTGCTGTCCACCAACACCCCCAGGTCCTTTCCAGCCACTCGTCCCCAAGCCTGTAGCGCTGCATGAGGTTATTGCGACCGAAGGGCAGGACCCAGCACTTGGCCTTGTTGAAGCTCATGTAGTTGGCCTCAGCCCATGGATTCAGCCAATTTGTAACTTCATGAACTGTAAATGGGGTTATTTAGGTCAGGTAAGGACTTACTGACCATGAATTATATCGCTGTTCTTTATTTACCATTCAGAAATACCCCATACTCCACTAGAAATGAGAAAAAAAAATCCAGATTAACATCTAATGATATAAATAAATTACCAGCAATCACATTGTGGTAGGTGGACCCTGGCTGGATGCCAGGTGCCCACCAAAAGCCACTTTATCACTCCCTTCATCAACAGAACAGGGGAAAATAAACACAACGAAAGTCTTGTGGGTCAAGATTAGGACAGGGAGAGATCATTCACCAGTTACCATCATGGGCAAAACAGACTCAACTTTGGGAAAATTAATTTAAGTTATTACCAATTAAATCAGAGCAGGGTAATGAGAGATAAAAACTAAATCTTAAAACACCTTCTCATCATGCAACCCTTCTTCCCAGGCTTATCTTTACTTTCAATTTCTCTACCTCCTCCCCTCCAGTGGCGCAGGGGGAATGGGGGATGCGGTTAGTTCACCACATGTTCTTTCTGCCGCTCCTTCC
>NW_010169808.1:6760-64205 GCF_000695765.1 Mesitornis unicolor
TCCCACAGGCTACAGTTCATGAACTGCTCCAGTGCAAGTCCATTCCACAGAGTGCAGTCTTTCAGGAACAGACTGATCTAATGCGGGTCCCTCACGGGGTCACAGATTCTGCCAGGAGCCTGCTCCAGCACAGGCTTCCCATGGGGGACACAGCCTCCTTTGGGCACACACCCGCTCTGGTGTGGGATCCTCCATAGGCTACAGGTAGATATCTGCTCTACTGTTAACCTCCATAGGTTGCAGGGGGACAGCCTGCCTCACCATAGTCTTTACCACGGGCTGCAGAGGAATCTGCTCCAGTTCTTTCAGCACCTCCTCTCCCTCCTCCTTCACTGACCTTGGTGTCTGCAGAGCTGTTTCTTTTACATATTCTCACTCTTCTCTCCAGCTGCAATTGCTGTTGTGCAGCAGCTTTTTACTCGTCTTAAATATGTTATCATAGAGGTGCAACTACCATAATCTTTTGGCTTGGCCTTGGCCAGTGGTGGGTCCATCTTGGAGTCAGCTGGCATTGGCTCTATTTGACGTAGGGGAAGCCTGGCTGTTGGTGTTATTGGTTATGGGCGAGGCTTCTAGCAGCTTCTCACAGAAGCCACCCCTATAGCTCCCAGTTACCAAAACCTTGCCATGAAAACACAATGCACACATGAAAGTGTATCTTTTCAATAATATCTTCTTCTGTGGCTTTTGTGGGAAGAAGAGTATTTCCACAAGGCTGTCCTTTCAAATGCACATGCTAAAGACATGGTTGGGCATTTCCCTATCTAGAACAAATCCTGTTTGTTCAAATCCACCAGACTGAATAAGTGTACTGTTGGGAGTGCTCTCTAAGGAGTTTATTAATACTTAACCTCACCTTTTCCTGATGCAAAGGAGAAGATAGACTACACGGTTAAGCTTGTCACACAAGACAATAACATAAGCATTTTACCTTACATTTTTGTTGGAGCTTTTATTTAAACAGTGGATTTTAGGATCCAAATTTAGTTGGACTCCTTTCAGATTCAGATATATCACTTGAGCCCAACTTTTTCTGCTAAGCCTTTCATTCCAGTACATTATCCTGAAAGCTGGTAATAATAACTACTATTTAAATTTTTGGCAAATAATTTGTTGCAGCTGTAGTTGTTCACATGCATCATTAACTGCCTGGGCACATTCGGAAAAAATTCCTGTCTTTTTCAGGGTTTTTCATAGCTTTTCTGCTATAAGACTTATTAAGCTAAGCTCTGAAAAATCTTCCAATTCCAGAGTATTTCCAGCCCTCCAAGAAAACAAGAGCCCAAATGCACCTATTAGAATTCTTCACAGTGGTTAGAAGCAATCACTGCTTCTGTTTACAGTATAGGATTATAAATTATATTGAAATATCATTCAGTTATAGTCATTCTCAAGCACTGCAAAGAGATGGATGGTCTCCAGGGTAAGGTTGTCATAAAAAGGAAAATCAAACCAGCTGAATAATACAATAGGTCTGTGTATCAAGCCAGCTCAACCAAGCAGTGATAAGAACTGTGGCAGCCTTTGAGGAGCTGGCTGACAGATTTCATTTGTCTGAGTTCAGATGTTGCCCTGGTGTCATATGTCATATCTTCCCGCCATCCCTTTGGTGTTCTACCGGCACCCCTCCAGGTGCTGTCAGGGGATTAGAAGGAGTCTGCCAGTTAAAATGCTTGAATGGATAAGTCAAGAGTACAAGTAAAGAGCCCATTTCATTATTTATTTTTTTTAGGCCACAAAATTGACACATCTTTCGCATTTGGTTCTGTAATTAGACATATATTAAACTTTAGAATATAAATGTGTAGTACTAAGTTGAAATAGGACATTTCACATATATCGAAATAGTAAAAGTTACTATTTCTATATATGTTGGAAAATGAAGACAATTTAAGCCCTTTGACAATATCAAGAGTTACCTTTAAATCCTATGACTACTGATGCAACATCTGGAACCACATAATCTGCTATCACTAATATCTCTACAATTTAAAACATAAAGCCTTGTCCACTTGAAAATGAGGCACACCAACATAAAATTTCTGTTAGCTACCTTTCTAAAGGAAGTAATTTTAAAATAAAAAAATACCTCTCAAACTTAATTTCCTCCTAGACTTTCCTATTACATGAATTACCATTGCCCCACATTGATTTTAATTTTTGCATTTCACTCCACTGAGGCAACTAGTAAAAAGTTATGCTTTACAGACTTGTCTGATGCAGATTCCTGAGTTAGTTCTGAATGAGTTTTGGGGAACAATTCAGATAACTAAGGTAGGCACCTAGTGATACCTCAGATGCATAAGTATCCTATCTGTTCTCTAGTTGTTGCTCTAGAATAGTATGATTCATCCACACAGTATCTGCCATGGCTAATATGGATGTCATGGTTATACTACTGTGTTCAAAACAGCAGTAGTTATCTATGCTTAGGCATCTGAATCACAAAGCATGCATACACAGCGCTGGTCAAAAGCAATCGTGCTCAGTTTCAGGAAGCAGTTCTGGCATGTTAAAGCAACACTTCAAACAGTCTAATATATGTAGAACAACATTGTACCTGCATTGCCTACTGTTCCAGCTCAGCAGGAGCAAGGGCTGTGTCATCACGAATAACAGATGTCTACACAGTCGCACAGGTATACTCCTGGAGTTGACTATTTACCTATGCATACCATTCCAGGGATGAGAAGAACATGAACAAATCCACCTCTTAGGAATCTCTGGGCTTCAAGCTTCAGGCTCCAAGGCTTCAAGCTTTGCCAGACAGCAAACTTCCATTTTACACAAACCTCTCCCTCACATTTCTCTACACACAAGATGTGTAAAACAATTTAAAAATTCAATATAACACTTTTTGTGCATAAAATTCAACATCACACTTTTGATGTGTAATCCTGCTATAATTCGAAAACCTAATATAAAACATATAAACTAAACAACAACATTTTCATAAGGTACTCCCTGTGAACACCTGATGAAAAGTAAAGGTGAAAGTTGTAGCCAGTTTCAAAGTCTTTGTTTACAGAAGGAATCCTTGGATGTTATCAACACAATGGACAGAACTGAGAAAGGACAAAGTACAGTTTAAAGTTCAATTGAAAGTTTTAGATCAAAATTGAAGGTTTGCAGAGCATTTGTGTTAAAGTGCAACAGGTTTCTAAAGTCATGGGAATTATATTCAAGTCCCACATAGTCTATATATTTTTTCAGCAAATGCCACTTTATATCTATTGAAAAGACAAGAAGAATTATTCCTGTATCAACTCTTAGCTTTCTGATCATACATACATCTCCTGAAGGAGGTGGTCAAAGATACAAGGTAAATATCTAAAAACTTCTAAAATTTTCTGTAATGAGTGCAAAGTATACCTGAGCTGCAGATCACAAAAGAGCCTGACTACAGATGAAAAAAAAATCTAAAATTCCATTTCACATCTAGTCAAGACATAGACTTCTAGGTTTTCATTGTTATGAATTTTTAAATATTTACCTTGCTGTTTGTGAGCAAAAATAAAAGTGCACATGAATAAAAATATCTGGAGGGGAAAAATACCACTAACTCAAGCTCACTTTAATCAGTAGCATTCAAAATAAAATAGCTGTCAAAAAGCTGTTTCTCTGTATTGTAGTTATCAGTCCAGCCTGACGCCAGAATGCCTCTAGCAATATTTTTTTGACATGCTAGTAATGTCTGCAACTTGTTAGCAAGATTTGTATTAAATCATCTTGTCACCAATTCTAGCTTTTATCATGTTAAGTTAAACAAATTCACCACTTAAAACAGAAAACACTGTTTTCAGTAAAATAAGTTTAGATACTACATCTTTGAAATCCCATTTCCTTGTCTATATCCAGCACTACAGTTGAGTGTGGAATACAGAACAAAGGGTAAGCAATTTTTGTTTATTAAAAGAAAGGGAAATTAAATTATTTTTCACTACCAAATTTTAAGAGCATTGCCTTTTAACTAATGTTGATTTTAGCCAAAAGGAGAAAGAAAAGCAGGTGATGGTGCGAGATTTAACATTAAGAAAAAGCTCACTACAAGAAAGAACATTTTTGAAGAGCCTGAACTTGGTACTGCCAGTTAAATTTTGAAATTTTGTGTTTAATATTGTAGGGACCCAAAATGAAATCAAACCAAAAAATTAAATCCAATAGTGGAATCAAAATATGTATAATAAGGATGGTACAAAAAGATCATATGGTAGCAGTAGATGGAACGATGGCATGACCATAATGCTGTCAATATGATTCAAATATCACAAAAACTTAGATTGTCAGAGAAGAGGTGTACTGACTCCCTAAGAGAGCATAAAGTAAGCAGTACAGACTCTTGAATGAACACATATGCACATGTCCTGACGTCTCTGAAGTATGTTTACTTCAACTTTCACTGTGGAAATCTGTGGAACAGGGAGTTCAAGAAATGGAAAAAACCTCAGGCTCCAAGCATTAAACATTTTTAGACAGCTCACAGTCATAATAGCTATTTCCCTATGTCAGTCCCTTGTGTAACAGGCAGGGCCAAGGATAAAAACACAAATAGAGCATCTCTGCATCCTGGGTCTTTGTCTGTAGTAGCAGTAGTAGTCAGGAGGTGGTTACTACACCATACACACCATGAATCTTTTCTGACATTAAATTAGAGTTGCAACTCTAACGATACCATGGAGAGTGGAATATTAGTCTTCCTCTGCTTTTAAATGGGCTTTATCTTAGTTTCTTTGAAATCAGTGGTAAAAATCCGACCAACAGCTTAATCTCACTTCCAATGCTTGCTTGGCTTTCTGAAGGCAAACAAAAAAGAGAAAATAAAAGTAGAAGGCAATAAAACAAGTAGCAAATCTAGACTCCCACTTAAAAGTTGAAATCAATTATATATGAGAAAACAGTTGCTACTTTTCCCCAGTGAACTTCATGGCAAATCAGTCTTAAACTCAGTGAACACTGGGAAAAGAGCAGACTACTGTATTTGATTCTATCCAAGCCCTTATATTACACAAAGGCGTAATAAAAATGCCTAGAAATATTTCAGCAGTTTCTAACTAAAATGGATGAAAAATACTCTGACAATGCCTCCGCATTCTCTTCACTAAAATAAACATTGTTTCAGTAATTATAGTGACTAAATCTTGTGTCTAAGACTTTTTAATTTTTCTTTCAGCCTACACAGACTCCAAATTCCAGATTTAGGTTACTAACAAATATCCCGATAAGAAATCAAAAATTATTGCTTATTTTTCAACCATTATTTACAGTCCTAAACTAAATTATTCTATTTTTTATTAACTTGACAGGTATTGATTGTGGTTCACCTCACAAGGATTTCAGTCTCTTAGAAATATTCCAATCTGGGAAGGGAAGAGTGGGATGTATAGCCATTTTCCAGCAAACTTTAAGGATAGAGAGAAATGCTGCATCTCCTATCTCTGAATTCAAGGTATCTGGGTCAAACATAAGCTTCCTAAACTTTCAGAAAACAGGGAAAGTTAACGTAACTCTCAGAGGAACAGGCCTTAATATGTTCTTCTGGGTGAATAAACAGTACAATTGTTTTGAATGAGCTGTTTTGAGTCACTTGAATTAGCAGGAGCTCCCAAAGGAAATTTTCCTACTTATGGCAAATTCAATTGGGACTGTCATGTCAGCACAGTTTTAAAAGGCAAGACTGTAACTAGAGGATTTAAGCTGAGAATGATTAATCCCAGTGTTCTACCCTTGCATGTAGGAAAGAAGGCAGCAAATGTTCCTTCAGTGAAGCATTTGGAAACAACTGCAAAATTATTCTCCTGTAATCATGCTCTCCATCCATCAAGAGTATTTGCTAAAACTTTACAATTCAAGATGGGATTTTACACTGTCCCAATTGACCTGCTTTGCCAGCTAGTGATTCTGAAGAAAACAACCTGCACTGGCCACATGTAAAGACAAGTCAAATACCCAACTAAATCAGTGTAAATTCTCCCTCTTCTCTTTCAAAAAAAAAAGTGAAGTATCTTCATAGAGACATAGAAGGGAGCTGCAAAATACCTGTCTCCACAACTGAGCTGAGTAATTTATTTCCTTTTAAGAGCTAAATAAAATATCATCAGGGATTATCTTCTTCAAAATCCATCAACTACCACAGTACAGTATAGGTGGGCAAACGTTATGCCTCAGCTGGTAACTTTCATGATAGTTCTGCGAGACTGACTTACAGGGTACCTTGATTATTGCAGAGTCAGTAAAACTCTTAAAGTTTCATATCTCAGTAAAGTTACTAAAGCCTTTGGATTTTTAGTAAATACACAATCACACACTTCTGACCTTCTCTCTCTGTGATTTACAGTGAATGCCACGTTGCTCACTTTAAAAATTCCCTTGTTGCAAAGAGAAGCCAAAGCGTGTGTCAGGAGGTGATGTCAGCCTTGTCTGTCACTCAGGCATCTAGCAAGACTGTTGGGCTCTTTGGTGTGTTATCTGGCATGGCTCGTCTGTGTTCTACAAAGGTGCTTGATTGGAGACCAAGCAGGCTACCTGATTGCCAACTGGATATGCACTAATGGGTTAGTTTTAGTGCGCTGAATAACAAAAAACTTTTCCCACGAGATCTTATCCTTATGCTAATTCTGCAGAAAGGTCAAGGAATCAGTTTGTTTCTTCCTCTCCTCCAAAAATCACTAGATAAATAATTGGCTGGTGGATTTCTTCAGCATTAATAGTGGTATTCAGTGAGATCTACCTTTAGTTATTTCCTGAACTAGAAACTTATTAAATAAGGTGTTAGTTAAATAAGGAACTTATTTGAAGATTCCACATGTGAAAGCTACTCTATGTCTATCTGTACCTTAATTATCTAAATTACCTCTAGAGATAAAAATGGGATTCTTAAGGAGTGTTAGATCTACATAAATTACAGAACAAGTCTAAATGCTAACTCACATACATTACAGATTTAGAACTTGAAACAAATCTGTATCTATATATGGGAAATTATTTTTATTTACAACCTTAACAGACAAGGAAAGAGGTTTTCCATAGGCTAAAGCAATGTCTATTAAAAAGCCTCTAATTAAAATCAAGCCCAGATTTTGCCCAAAACCAATGAAATATATAATTGGATAGAAAAAACAGTATCACAGGCAACACACATCCATGGTATACTCTCTGTGTCTCCTTTGACTATGCTGAAAATCGTTATTTTTCCGGTTTTAAAACAGAAATGAACATTGCATATATAATTAATATGTTTTGGAATAAGGTTTTACAAAAGCTAAGACTAGTATTTGTGTGATAATAGAAAGTCATCAATCTGCCCTTGATAGCAGATCCTCTTTTTTTTTTCCTAAATAAAATCTGCTTATGCAAGATAAAAGATAAAAAGATGAAATGTTTCATTTGAGTTGTGAAATTTAAAGGAGTCTTTTAAAAATACCAGCTTACAAAATATCAGATTGCATCTAGAAAGGTTTAAACAATATATTAATCTACAACAAAGAATAAAGAAAAAACTCAGACTACTCAGTATATCTTGGAATTAAAAATTAAATACTTTGTGAGTCTGTATTCCTCAAAAAGGAAATGGGATTTTTCCCACAGACTTCAGATGGCATTGGATCAATCCTCAGAATGACTGTTCTTTTGATAACAAAAAAGTTGAAGAACATTAAGAGAGGTATGTCATAATTTCTTACGCTAATTTCAAGTTTTTCTCTTGTTAAGCAGTATTTATTCTGTCTGGCTAATTGCTTGGAACTAGAAATGTCTTTTCTCCTGTCCCTTTCCTCTCTGTAAATATGCTGAACAATTTTGAAAAGCAGTACAGAGAGCTTTCATTAACAAAGAGATTTCTAAGGTACGTCAGGAAAATCTCCAAGGACAATTTAGTGAACACTTCTCCATATTTAATAATAAATATCGATTATGTAACAGCCAGGCTTCCAGATGATTCTGTGGTTCTGTGGGATTCAGATGCTGAAATGGCAAAAATACTGTTGGCAACAGATCAGCAGAGTTGGAACTCTCTACACTGAGTATAAAAAAAATTAAGTGCAGTAATCTTGGGAATCATTCGACTTCTACAACTGCAATGCCTTAGCTCACATTTTTTCCCTTGTATTATTTCCTGGTCACCAAATTCTCATTGTGCTTATGTGCTTCAGTTAGCAATTGTTTCCAAACAAACCTTAAATTAAAAAAAACAACCTGTTAACTTTAACAAAAGGAGGAGATACGTGTGTGCAAATATACATGTTTGCATACGTATTTTTTTATATAAGTATATATATCTACCTCAAATGGCTAGGAATTAATTTGCATGATTGCATACCCAGGCAGTTTAACAGCCATTCCATTTTAGTTTTACTCAGATTATTCTTGTACATTAGGAAAAGCAGCATGTATTTCCCTTTAATACTCAAAAATCCACAGTGAGTATTGGGTTTTAGTTCTTCTTGTTTTATGATGAGAATGAGTTTAAGGAAATACTTCGAAGTATTGCTTTCTGAAAACTACTTTATTGTTTGCAGTATGTGAGGGGAGCTGATTATTTAACTTGATAGAATCACAAAATCTTTTGGTTGAAAGAGCTCTCTGGTGGTCATCCAGTCCAACCTCCTGCTCAAAGCAAGGCCAACTGCCAAGTCAGATAAGACAGATTTCATTGTTGAAAGCCTTGTATACTGTGTAATAATGCGAAAAGCAAATCTCAAAGCCAAAATACAAGAAATTTCTTTCAAAAGGGCTGCATCTCTATCTTTTTCTTTTTGCCATGAAGTGATTGCAAATATAAGTAGAAAACTGATTGCTAAAGCTGTAGATCCATTGATGTGGTTTACCATTTCACTGTTTGAGTGGTAACACTGTTTTTAGCATATATATCACTTATATATATATGTGCTTAGGGCTTTATCCTAACAAATTTGTAGCCTAATATAAATGGTGGAATAAAACAATTTTAAAATTAAATGGCTTTCAGTTCAATATCAGTTCTGTAAGTAGTAGGAAATAGTTATTGAAATGTTTCTCATAGGTATTTGTTTTAAAAAGAAAGAGGTATAAGGAGAACCTGTTATATCAGGTTGGTTCTTGTTTTGTATTTATTGATTTAAAAAATCCATTTAAACTTAACTTGTTCAGTGCCTCATTACGCAAAAGGAACATGACCTAACTGGTGCTGAACAACTTCTGAGAGGGAGACAGATTGATTTCAAATCCCAGTCATTTAACTACAAGCCAAAAAGAGCATCAGTCTGCAGTACAAAAATTTATATACTTACGATCACAACTGTTGATATGGATCTAGCTAAGTAGGGGAATGCTACCTAATGGCACGCAAAGAATAAATAATATGAATGTACAGAGAAGTGAGCAGATGGGAGATGTTCATTATGTTTACACATTAATTGAAATAAAGAATGTTTCAATAGAAGTCAAAAAGTCTTAAAAATAAAATAATGTTATAGAAACTGAATTCAAAGATGCTGTGTACATCACCATCTCTTCTATGAGTTTTAGAGACTCAAAAGAGTGTTTATAGTCTGTCCAAAGGCTGAGAAAGTTATTGGACCTGACATTTCAAAGACTGACAAACCTTCTGCAGAATAGGTTTGATCAAGCTTTCACACATATAACCAAAATACCTTTCAAATGAAAATCATACCTCGAATCTCTTCTTAACATTCTTTCAGAACTGGAACCACCTGTAACTCTGCAAATAACATTATCCAATGGTCAGGCAAGTTGAAGCATTTTTCCATTCAGTCTTAGGTACTGCACACATTGATGTATATTCTGATGAGGTGGGAATGGTCTTTCACCTGAAAAGAAGACAGATCATTAAAAAAAAACGTAGACTCAGTTTATTTAATCCTTTGTTTAATCCATAATATCTAAAATAAGTACTGCAATATTCTTTTAATGCAGATATGGTGTAGACCAGAAATATCTGTAAAGAATACATTAGCATACAAAAATACTTGGCCTAGCATCCCTGAAGAGAGACAATACTTAATCATTCATAAACGAATTTTAAAACTTATTAAGCATCAGACTGAGGCTATCTTAGAGAGAAACACAGGGTGAGAAATCTCACGGCACAGTATGAATCATGGTAACGATAGGATAGGGATACTCAGAATAAACATCTCCGTACATAACTTACGGAAGTATTGCACATAATAATGCAAATTAATAATGCTAATAATAATGCACTCAGCTGGCAAATAAGAGCTTCCTCTGTGACCTGCAAACTTTATTTCTGAAAACGATCCTGCTAAAGTCAAGCTGAGTACTTTCATAAAAATAATTTTCTAAGCTTCTGTGGTAAAACAGATTAATACAATGGCTTTTGATTTTTGAGAAAGACTTTCAGTGCATCTGCTTTCTTTTGATCTTTTTTTAGAGTCTAACACTAATGATGAGAATTTTATTTCCTGTGTTTATAATAAAGCTGGTATTAGCTATGTGTTCTTACTTAAAGCTTTAAGATGTATTAGACAAGGACATGAACAGATTTAAACGTACTAAATATTCTTTGAAAAAGTTTCAGCATTTTGCACTTTGCTTCCAGTATAAGAGTGCAGAGAATTCACAGACAACAGAACCAGTGCTGAAGAATTTACAAATAGGACCAGTATTTCAAAAGCCCACAGAAGAATAGGAAGTATGGATCATTTTTTCCGTAATTGCGGTGCAGCAGACATTGAAGTTCAGTTTCAAAATCCCCTGCTGCAGGAATCTTCTCAACTATCTCCAGACTATGTGGGTTTTCACTCCCTCATCTGATCTTTGTGTTCAGTAGCAAGTGTGAATGCTAAATACTACAGCAGTGAGAACAACTCCTGTTCTTGGAGCACTTCCTTGGAACTGACTCTATGCTGTGAACTTTGGGAAGAAAGACAGCCTCCCATAAAAAAAATATTAAAATACTGCTGGTGAAACCAATGTAAGGTAGATATTAACATCAGACCTGCGCACGTTTTTGTCAAAATGAGTTAAAAAACTGAACTTCAAACAAGACTGACAATTTCAACCTTATTTTAAATTAACACATATCTTTAGTTTTGTTCTTAGGAAAACAAGGTTTGTGTGACTCCACTCTTTCTGTACACTACTTTAATTTTTGTTGGTCAACTTGAACCAAATTTGACAAAGAAGGAGAAGTCACTGTCCTGGTTTGAGCTAAATAGAACTAATTTTCTATTTAGCGATTTTACTTTTCAGCTCAGTCTCCTTTAAGTGACTGAACGTGCTGAAAATTGACAGCATGTTTTTCCCAAACAGAGCTGCTAGAAGATAAGCTCAAGGTCAGTTCTCTCACCATGGGTGCTGTGTATGCGCCTACGGGGGGGAAGCGGACCCAAAACTGACCAACGAGTTATTCCATCCCACATACGTCATACTCGGTATAAAGCTGAGGGATCACAAGGGTCTCGCCCCTTTTTCCTTTTTTTCCACCGTTCCTTCCATCTCGACACTTCTGCCTGTCTTGATCCTGCAGAGGTCAAGGTCTGAGCAGAATCCTGCTTGTTCGTCTGCCGCTGATCCTGATTTGTGTGTCCTGCATCAGCTCCCACCTGCTGCTGAGTTTGGTCTGGGACTTCTCCAGTGCCCGGCTCTGCAGAGCCTCTGGTGATGTATTCGTCATTGGGGGGAGGCTGGGGAGAGGGTTTAATATTGGTTTTGTATAAATATTTGTAGATATTTGTATATACTTCATTATTTTCCTAGTTACAATATTATTCTGTAGTATTAGTATTATTGTTTCATTAAATCTGTTAGTTTATTTTTCCAACCCGTAAAGTCTCTCTCCCTTATTCTCTTTTCTCTTCCCTTCTGGGAAGGGGAGAGGGGTTAATAGAATGCGTCTGTCCAGGATTTAGTGGCTGGCCCAGCCCTAAACCATGACAGTCACAAACAGGATTTAGTCCCCACAGTTAAAAACTGAGTAGATTCAGAGTAGATTGGTGAAGGGAAGATGCCTTGTAACTCTTTATCACTGATGCAAAGGCTTCCCTAACAAAGCAAATCTCAAACATGTAAGAAAAGTTTCAGTTAACATTGATGCTTTCTAAAACACAAAGCTGACCAGAAAGATGAAAATCCATAGGAAAGTAGGCATCAGAACTGGGCTCTCACAGACTTAGTTGCTTTCTGTCTATAAATAATCTTTTTCTTTTTTTAAATGAGATGCCCTATTCCATAGCCACTCAAACAAGAAACTGAGACAAGCCCAAGTCCATATTTCTGGCTGATTATAAGCAGTTTTTCTGGGGATTTTTGCTTCATCTATACTTAGCTACTGAACTAAAAGCACCATTATTTTATCTTTCCACCTCAAGTCATCTGGTTCATGGAAAGTATAGAATCCCCTGGCCTTGTTTGATTCTAGACATGAGTAGTTGTTCATTAGTCTGTTATCCTTGACTAAAGCTGTGAATACACTGTGTAAGTATGAAGGACTTAAAACAAGCAAACAAATCCTAAATGTCTTCTTCTTCACTGTTATAAGTATATTTCCTTTTTGAAATTATTCTCATTTATCGTGTACTTGCCTTCATCAGTGGTGATCCAACTTTGGTTAAGCTGTCAATAAAAACTGACATGGGATGGGGACAAGGAAAGAAATCAGTACTCCTTTACATAAATTAGCAAGTTGTTATAACCTTTCTTGTATTTTTAATAACTTCTTCATTGTCTCTCCAAAGCTAGCAGAAAATACTTTATTGGCTCATTAGTTCAGTGTTCTATGGAGTAAACTACTTCCCTTGCCATAAAATTTGACAGTATCATCCATGACAGAAGACAGTAAGAAAGAAGCAATAAATACACTGACATAAATGAAAATTTATTATATATATGAGAAGACCAGTTATGAGTTATTATGATTCAGAGAAATTCAGGAAATTCTAATTCCTTTGTCTGGTTGTGTGCACTTGTATTTGTATTTTAATAACTTGTCTGATTTTCACATTCATTATTTGCACTTCATTACTGTGAACAGCATGATGTTTTTTTCCGAGGAAAGGCAATGACTAACACAACCCATTCCTACCCTAAATAAATGTTGGTGTACATATTGTTTTAAGCTATTAGGTACCAAAATGTAATTACTAAGTTTTCTGTAACCTCTGAGAAGAGCCCTCTTGGTTGCTATTACGGACAATTAGGTATTTATGAGTAATTAGGGATTTATGAGCTTTAGTGCATAGAATCTACACCCACCATATGCTTCTTTCATATCTCTAAACTACTATAGTTTGCCATAGCTTTTTTTTTTCTTCACATCATCACATTTTCCAGAAAAAAACAAACATGGCTACTACTACTGTACTAATGACTACACTAGCTCCCTTTCTTTGGTGTTTTTAACCATGCCAATTGTTGTAAATACTTTACCTTTTCATGGAGTAAGTTAGGGAGCAGAAGTGATTTTGCAGAAGTGATGAGGTGACAAAAAGGGCAAGTTGAAAAAAATATAACACCCTATACTTAGGTGGAGTGAACTTTATGAGAGTATATTCACAGATCATATTTTTAATATATTTTTAAATAACCCATAGACATCACAGATAAATTGGGTTTTGCCCTTCAAATTTTCATGCAAGAGGTTTTAAATGTATTAAATTTTGTAAAAGGGGGTGTCCAAAGAGTAAATTGCAATTCAGCTGAAATAATTGTTACCAACTGGAATACATCTGAACTTCCAGATACATGAAAATGCACATTCTTATGATTTTATTAACTCTGACTTTTAAAGATAGGCAAACCTGGATTGTTCTTCTTAATAACTCTGTATCTGCACGGTTCCACTGGCTTTTACAGAATCACCACAGCTTTCCATCAGCACAAATAAGAGGAGAAGATGGCTCAGGTACTTTTGACATATATTTAAGGTCTCATACTGTCAATTGCATACTGGCTCTACCCAATAATCAGACAGTCAAGAGGGAAATGGGTCACTTTAAATCCATTTAGACACTTAAGCACTGATATGCTGTCTATCTTTGAGAAGTGAGATATGAAGAACAGTTATTTTATGCACACATAAAGGTAAGACATATACTAAGACAGTGCTTTCCAAGAACTATATTTATTGAGTCAATGTCTGAAGCTTGTCTTCTCTTTAATCTGTGTCCAAATCTAGAACCAATAAAAAAATTTGACTTAAGATTTAATAAGGAGTAAAACACACCTCCAACTATGAAGAAAGAGAAGTTTCCTCATAGTTCTTGGTAATACTCCGCTGTTTTGTTTTGTTTTGTTTTGTTTTGTTTTGTTTTGTTTTGTTTTGTTTTGTTTTGTTTTGTTTTAAAACTGATTTATTGACTGACAATGAGAAATTAAGCCGGCATGCTCTCTGAAGTCTTCTGATTTCATATATATGGATTCACCTTAATTAATCTTTTTTTTTTTTGAGCCCTTGCCATCTTTTAGTTTTGTTTATTTTTGGTCTCTTAGACACTGAAAAACTGACACTTCAGAGTAAATTGTCTATTAGTCTTGTAAATATAACAGATGATAGGTGAGATCTGAATTGCATAAACAGTTGCGTGTAACTTTTAAATAATGCCAGACTACAGAGTTCAGACTATAACATTATTAAAAAATTAACTTATTCTGTTTTTATGGTAATCTAGAGTTGCCTTCTCAGGCATTAGTTAAGGGCAAAATCAATTTGCATTAGAACTATGTATTTGTAACTGAGTGTTCTCTCTGTAGAAGTTCTGAATTAAAACTAAGAAAGTCCCATTTTCATTTTTCTACCTGCTTGGTGACCTTCACTGACATAGTGGCTGAGACTGAACGTGGAGAACAGTATCATGGCAGAAGGTGAACACCTCTATCAAGATGGAGATTTGATTTAAGTAAAATCACACTTTTCCCATTGGACTTCTATCTGAGGGGATTTGACAGAGCAGAGAAGACTTGCAACACAAAATGAATTCTATAGCTATGTGAAATCTGTGAAATTTAGAGTCTGAAGAAAAAGAGAAAAGCTGTTTGTTTTTTTTTTAATCAAGGACCATTGAAAATGTAAGTTATTGTGTTATAGTTATGTTTTCAGTCCTAATTCTATTCTCCACTGAATTCAACAGCAGTAAGTTAATATACATTATATGTCCCTACTCAATTTGGCTTAGAGGTGTTCCACCAAAAAAACACCTTTTTGTGTGAAATTTAGATCTCAGGGCTCATATTAGCCAATAGGATTCATGCTTGCTGAAGTACTGAAGAATTTTAAATAATGCAAATGCAAATATCTTAAGCATTTGGGAATAGGAGTGAAAGTTCAGCTTGGCTTGGGTTTGCAAGCTACTGGATATAATGAAAAAAGCTTTAACACTTGGTAAGCCCTGCACAAAATCCTCCTATGTGTAGTTATGCATAATTAGGAATTTTGAATTGTAAATAGGAATGTGTTAATACCTGAAACACAGCATATCAACACAAAAGTAAGGGCAAAGAATGCAATGTTGTTTACTTGAAAGAACATTCCTTTTCCCTGTTAACATTAATGTAATGTAAGAAGTATTTTAATACTTTTATTTCTACTTTTTTTGCAATCAATACCAATCAAAACACTGACTATACCGTATGGGGAGCAGGAGGCTAGTAGGTCCAGAATGTTCCTTCCCTATGAAACTTATCCATTTCACCTTCACAGTAATAGGAAAAAAAATGTGTTTTCTATATGCACCAGTAGCCTAAGTCCCATTTGTTGGTCCTTTGTTGCCCCTGAATCCTTTATCTTTATGGAAGGCTGTGATATTATCTGTCTTAGGAAATAAGAGGGCTGTCAGGATGACAGTCTA
Source organism: Mesitornis unicolor (assembly GCF_000695765.1). Classification (NCBI taxonomy): domain Eukaryota; kingdom Metazoa; phylum Chordata; class Aves; order Mesitornithiformes; family Mesitornithidae; genus Mesitornis; species Mesitornis unicolor. The sequence goes on from NW_010169808.1 coordinate 22,561, forward strand.
AAAGCAATAGCTTACTATTAAAAGAAAGACCTTCCTACAACAATTGAAAATATTTTCTTTTTGTTGTGTTTCATATTGTTTTACTTGCTGACACATACCAATGAAGGGTGAAAAGGGCAAAAAACATGTATCAAATTCAAGCAGTTGCACTGTTTTTGCTCAGGTGGCATAGCTGAGCAATAGGAAGAAGCAGTGAATTTCTCACACAGTGATTCTGTACCCAGTACAGAAAGAGCACCAGTGATTCCAGCTAGACAGACTGCCAAATGTAGTAGGTTTACATTAGCTGCTTTCACAGAAATTTTACAAGAACAGCAATAATTCATTGATTAAAATCCATTTGCTTCATTAGAAGACTTAAGGCAAGTAGCTCACTTGTGCCTTCTCTGGTCCTTAATGTTAGCAGGTGTTGAGCATATTGGTAGGCAAGATACGATACTTCTCAGTATTGTTACACAGATGCTTCATTGCTCCTTGTGCTCTGTGTTGATCAGCCTACCGCACAGCAGACCAAAGCTATGAGAGGCATCTTTGCCTAACAGTTAGGAAGAGAGCACAGGGGGGTTCTCACCAGCCAAACTGAGCAAGAGAGAATGAGAATGATGAATTCTCCAGGAAAAGGCAGGAAAGGTAAGGAGTACAGCAGAGGTCTGGGAGAAGCAGAACTTACCATGTAGGACTATTCAAGGTTTTTTCATCACCTTCAGTATCTCATAAACAAAACCTGACATCCTTCCTAAAGAGGTCTTTAGTAATAACCTTTGAATGAATGGGAACTCATCTGACTTAATCCACTGCACAACAGCATCAGTTTCTCTTCAGAATCAGAAGCAACTGAGCCCCTACAGAAGATTTGCTAAACAAATCTGAAAACTATACCACATTTACTACATTTGGGTTTGGAAAGTATGTGCCAAGAAGCTGCAATACTGTATTCAGAGCTCTCCTAAAATGTTTGTAGCTGCTACTACCAATTCAATCTTCTTTTCTGTTTCTTTTTTTCCCGAGATGCTGATGATACAGCAGCTATATCTATTTCTGCTGTTACACATGCAGAAGCACAACCAAAGACAGATTCCTTTAGTAAGACAAACTCAGATATATACACTGTAATGTTTTCTTCCATGGCATACCACCTGTGACACATTGAAACCCAGGGAAGTAATTATTAAAGCAATCAAGTAGGGCTTGTAAAAACAATTAAGGTAAATATTTTACTTGTTCTTCAAGATTTCTATTTACTGCGTTTAAAACAAACACACAAACAAACAAAGAACCCTAGCAACCCAGTCACCTAGTTAGCTATGACGGGCAAGGGAGGAAAAATATATTTAGCAATGTTTAAAGACAGCCTACAAGAAAAACACTTTAAAAAATCTTAGCAGTTCAAAGCTGTTAAAATGCAATTAGAGGTTTTAAGATTATCAGACTGCATCTTTCATCATTCAGTTCATACTTCTAACAATTCAATCTCTTTCCTGCCAATGAAGTACAGTTTAAAGGATTTAAATCTGCCTTCTCTATTTGTGAACAATGAAACCACAAAATAATATTTTCAGTTTGTTGACTGACCTTTACAGGAATTTCTACCTGGCAGTTTTTATTCTTAGTTTGAATTTGTTACAGACTTTTGAAAGATGAATAGTCATCTGCCTTGTAAAGGCTTTTCCAGAGATAAACTGGGATGAGGTTATCTCTAGACAGCTTCCTCTTAAAGTAGGACACCCACTTTCTTCTGTTTCAAAAGACTTCTTCAATCTTGCTAGAGTTAGAACGAAGTCCTTTTTTTAATGATAAGTATTCATTGCATTCAGGTGCTATAGAAATTAAACATTAGGCTTCCATGAAGGACAGGAGTGCAAGGATCAAAACTATTTCCTTTAACAAAATGCTTGTGACAGTGATATTAATTCAACAAATCTTATGGAAGACAGGACTGGCTAAGAGTCTCTACTTTCAGATAACAGCAATAATGATTATTTACTATTACTAGCCTAACACTCTCTATGCACTCAGCATGCAAAAAGTATGATGAAGGAGTGTCTGCAGACACGTTTGGCCAGTTTGTGTTGCATTTGATGATGAAATCCTTTCAGAAGTGCAGGGAGATGACACTGCTCCTGTGGTCTAAAAAGCCTGAAAAAAATCTGCATATGACCTTACCTAATTACTAAAAATTGCATTTCATGTTCTTATTCTGTCTCAAATATGCTTCTAGGACAAGATTGAATTAAAAAGTGATTCCAGAAGAGTGGGTTTCATGTAGGATCTCTAAACTGAATAATGTGTAGAAGAAATGTATTTCCAGTAAGTGAAGAAACAGGCAACATTTTCTGTTCTGTCACAAATGCTCTTATTCCCACTGAACGGAGGCATTAAATTTCTTTTACATGGAAGAGATGACCCTACAATAAATTACTGACACAATAACGAAAAGAGCAGCTGAATAAAAAGTTAGGATGCAAACTAAATGCAGAACATCATCCATGCTGTGTTTAGCATTTGAATGTAATATGGACATTCTTCCAAGCGGATCTCTGAACAGGACTAAGTCTGCTCTCCTGAAGTCTGTGGCCATGACCCCGCTTTTTGCCTTGCTCCCTTCTCTCAGCATTTAGAACTCCACAATCTCATGGTCACTGCAGCCAATGCTGTCCTAAACTTTCACATCCATAACACATACTTCCTTGGTTTTAAACATGAACTCAAACAGAGCATGTCCTTTCATTGGATCCGCAATCATCTTTCATTGAAAGTTGTCATCACTGTACTCCGGAAACTTCCTGGATTGTGTGTGCTGTTTGTGTTGTGCCTCCAGCAGATACTGGGTTTGTTCAGATCCCCCAAAAGGACCATAGCCTGTGAAAGGAGGCTTCTTCCACTTGTCTGACAAAAGCCTAATATACTTCTTTCTGATCAGGTATCTACAGAAGATATCCATCACAACATCATCTTCATTGGTCTGTATGCTAATCCTCATCCATAACCTCTCAGCTGGCCCATCATGGATCCCAAGGCAGAGCTCTAGACATACCTGTTACTCTCTCACAGAAAAGTCATGCTGCTGTCCCAGCCTGGCCTTTCTACTGAGCCTGTATCCAATCACTGCTACATTCCAGTTGTGTGAACTATCCCACGACTACCTTGTTGGCACCAATGAGATTGCAGTCCCTCAACTGCACACAGTCCTCTGTTCATCTTGTTTGTTTCCCACGCTGCATTCAGGTACTTTGGAAAGGCATGCAATTCCCTGGAAAAGGTATGGATGAGAGGTTTCCTGATAATGCTGTCCTGTAAACACCCTATGAAATGCATTCCCTTGAAGCTAAGACATTGGTGTGCAAAAAAGAAAACCTCCACAACATTACTTTCTAAAACAAAGATGGATTTTTCAACTAACCCCTTGATAAGTGGGTGCTGTGCTACTGTTTTCTATGCAAAATGTTGATGAAAGTGAAGAGAGGAAAAAACCCCCTATTTTATAAATAGAAAGAATCTAACTTCGCAATTAAAGGCAGATAATGAGTTGAGTGCATGTAGATATATATCTGTATAACATATTTTGTTTGGAGGATTGGGCAACAAGCCATATCAGAAAGGAATATCTAAACACTTGAATCCTATGGAAATGGTAACACCATAGTAAGCACTAGTTAAAATCCACATATATTTTGCATTATATATAACTCAGCGTAATAGAATCAAGCTGCACAGTAAACACAAACTGTACTTCCATAAAAAAATTACAAAATATTTACAATAGTAAACGGAATACTGACACAGCCCTTAGTAAACCCCTAGGTTTCAGCACACATTAAAGATTAAGTACTGAGCAACATATTTATCTGATTATTAAATATTTATCTTCTCCCATCCTTTAAAGGAAAAATAATCCATTTTCCCTGAAGCAAAAATATTTCACTTTGAAAGTACTTGTTTTCATTAATGTGATTTTAATACTTAATTAAAAATGAGGATTTTATTTGAATGAATTACATGCTGGGACTGCAGAAATAGAAATTAGTCTAACCAAACAAAACGGAATTTTAGTTGCAATATTTACTGGATCCAAATTATCTGATACTTCAGTGACACTACTGAGTTAACTCAGAATTAACTTTGCTGTAGATGTCTACCATACAAAAGTAATTAGATAAGAGTTTGAGATTTTGAAAAACATTCAGTCTTGGTCTAACACTTAATCCTCAAGAAGTCAGTGATAAATGAGCCATAATCTTTAGTGGAATTAGAATTAAACTGCTGACTCACGTAGACTTGCCATGTATAGAATACAATTACTTGTTCTCACTCCTTCTGTCCCCTAAAAATATGCTATCAACAGAGATATACATTTTGGGAACTGCATGTGTAATAGTAGAATACCAAAGTTCAGTTCAAGGTATATATATCAATGTGAAAAGAAAGATAGGTCAAAATATTAGGACATGTTAATGTAGGCCCAGACTACTGGAGAGCATAATCCAGTATGTGATGTATTTACCAAGAATTTGTTATAATGTTAACTGTGAAAAAATAATATGAAAGTCTCTCGCTTCCAAACACTACAAAAAGTAAGGCCTTTTCTTAAAATGCTTTGCATACAGTGAATTTTCATGGCACTATTTAATTTTTCAACACGTACACGCCACTGATGTGTATTTGAATGACATAAGGCAGGACACATAAATTGCAGGTGGAATTTTGGTAAGTAAAGGGAAACATGACAGATAATGTAAGGAAACAGGAGTAGTCTATATAATGGAGACGACAACTGAGTGACCACCAGGTATTAATTTTTTTTTTCTCTCTTTCACTTCAGGACTTTGGCTTTGGTTATGTTGGATTTGTAGGTTTTTTTCAATCCTTTTCACAACAGAGCAGCAATATTACATACATGCAGCAACGAATTATATTATGTTTCCCAACATTAAGCAAATCACTTGGTCTTCCAGACACTTGTAACATACAGGTCTGGTTTTCTGATAACAAGAAGTGTCTACAATATTATGTTGTTGATCATCTCACTCCTTTAAGTAAAAACAGAATATTGTCAAAATCTCCTGTCTCCGCAAGATGAACTTGGTAATCGCCACAGTGTGTGCTAAAATTTTTGAGGTTTTATAGTAAATTATGGAGACATCAATATTTTTAATTTTATTTAGAAATTACCTTTACATTCGCTATGAATGTAAATCATTCTCAGATTTGGGCAGTTTCCCTCCAGTAGGGCACAGAGTACTCAATGCTCCGGTAAAGCTTTATTTGACTTTTGTCACTCTGAGGAGGTTGTCAGGCCATAAGCTCGGGCAGTCATAGCCACGTGGAAAAAAAAAATAAAAACAAATAAATAAACAGGAAATAAGAAAGGCTAGAACATCAAATACTTAGCACACTGTCCTTCACTGGGGAATTTACCATTCAAATAGAGGCATTCCCAAAAAACAGGATCCATATTTGTGTAATATCCAAATACACTGCTTGGATGTGGATGCAGCCAATATGTATGGGCAAACTGGCAGTCTGCAAATATGTACTATGCAATCTGGTCTGGCAGATGTGTAGGAGGTATGTGAACACTTTTGGCAATGTAAATCCAACTGTTTTTGCCAAGTGATGTTCAGTATTGAAAGCCTGTTAGGTATGACAAAACGAGACCATGAAAATCCCTAGTGGAAAATCCCTAGTGATTTAAGATAGCAAAGGAAGATGAACACAGCAGTGGAATGTAGGGAATGGCCCAGGACCAAGAGTATGAACTCACCAATGCTTGATCAGTCCACCTGGGAGTATCTTGCACTGAGAGATCCAGTATCACATAGAGGATAAAGGGTCTGCACAGCATTGCAAAGTACTCCGAGCACAGGAGTATCGGTAAAACAGGAAAGACACTATTTTCACTTCCCTTCATGCTGGCTGGTGGAGAACTCAACAATCTAAAGTTTGATTAAAGTATCTTTTCTAAATTTCCAATACTTTAATCTTAAAGACCACGAGTCTCAATATTCCAGAGATATGCGATATTGAATGGTGCAATTCATTCTAGACATTTACTCAGATGAAGAAATACTACATGGGTTAAAGCTATTAACACAGTTTATGGCTTCAGAAGACTGCTGTTTTATTGTCTATGCGTGGGTTTTTTTGTGAAAATACATAACTAGTACAAATTAAAGAAGTTAATCTCAATACAGTCTTCTCAAAATATAGTCATTCTGGTACTTGCGATTTACTCTGTAACTTGTTCTTTCTGAAGGGCTCTGCTATTTCTTTTCTTTAGTTTTGTTGTGTACTATGCCATTACTTTACAGAACATAAAAATATAACAAGAAAAAAATAGACCAGTGTAAATAATAATCTTAGAAATACGTCTTGTTATTTATAATAGGGCACCTTGTGAATTTTCACCTGGGCTGCATATCTATAACACATCAGTAGATGTTGCTGATCTTCCAGGGGGTATTCTGACTTTCATTGTTTTATTTTCTCAGTAAGTAACTATAGAATAATTTAGGTTGGACAAGACCTTTAAGATCAAGTCCAACCACGAACCTAGCACTGCTAACTCCATCGCTAAATCATGTCCATAAGTGCCACATCTACACATATTTTAAATACCTCCAGGGATGGTGACTCTACCACTTCCCCAAGCAGCCTCTTCCCAGATTTCCACTCTGGGAACAACTGAACACTGTGTGAAGTACCTACATGACAAACAATTTCTGCAGTCAAGAAAAGAAAAACACACTTGACTTAAGTTTCAAACTGGAAGTCATACAAAATCAGAAATGACAAAAGAAAATTACATAAACCACAGCAATTACTTCTTTGTCTCAACACACTTGACAAGATAGAGCAAGGGTAAAATCTCATGAAATATCAATTAAGTCGAATGATTTTTTTTTCATTTACATTTTTTTCCCGGTTGTTTTAACATTTGCTAATTCATTGGAGATTTTACAAGTGTGTTAAAAAGGAAAATAGTAACTGTAGGAATCTAGTTCATTTTGATTAACTGCAAATATAAACTCCTGGCAGACTTTCTAGTAACTATGGATTTTGTACCTTTTATTATCTGATTTTTAAAACATGCCTCATTGATTTTTTGATTAAATGAACTGCTCAAACTTCTGTATTACAGTTTCATTGATAGATTTCTTTCAGCTACTTCTGATAAATTTAGTTTGTAATAATTTGCAGTCAGTTTAGGCAAAGAAAGCTCCGTCAGCTCTTGGTGATACCAATACTCATGAAGTCCAGAGAGGGATGTTTTACTTGGACTTGCTCACATTGGCACCCACAAACGTTTACACTTGCAGAGCTTCTAAATGTTCCATTCTTCCACTGGGGGCAGTTCTTAACTCTTGGTACCTTGTTTTACTCAATAATTACTCAGGGTCTGGTTGCCAAACAGAATTCTAAATAACCTGGTAAAAAATCAAACTGCAATTAAAGATTCTGCTACAGCAACTGCTGAGGACAAGGTGCTACAGAAAGTAACCATGGTCACTATTAACATTGGGTGCACCAAGCAGCATATTACTAGTCCATACTACTGGCCAGGTAAATAAATGAGACGTTTATTTTAAAGAACTAAGGAATAGCAGTTTCTAAGGTATCACTGAAAACATATGTTAAAAAGTAACTCACTTCAGCATTGAGAAATCTAAAATAGGGCCCATCTCCAAAGTCATACCAGAAAAGTATGTAAACATACTCCTCCTGAGCATACAAATAAAATTAGAGGCCAAGAAACTTGATTAAGTAACTTAATTAAGTCCATGCACAAAAAAAACCCAGGGCAAATATTTACACAATATCAACACAGAGCACAAAGAACGAAACCCCCTTATCTATTTAGTCCTAGATTATTATTTTCACTCCCCACAGCTGATCTAGTTAGAAAACATTGTATTAGAAATAACAAGATACTGTGAATATAGGATTTTTTTCTTAAAATTAATTGGATCTGATGACTGACAGTGAAATCTGAATATTGAACAATATTTTGGCATGCTGGAACTTAAGCAGTTTAGTTTGATGTAAAAGTATACAATCTAAATGAAAGTATAAAAGATAACATTTTCCCATCAATTGAGTGTTAGGGAATAAGAGTTATAAAAACAAAATATGAGCAAAGACAAAGACTTTACAGAGCCTCTGATCTATATTTATCACTCTTAAATTATGAAATACTACAAATGGGTTACCCTAGCTCATATTTCATTAAATGGAAACAACAATTCCCAAGTTATTAGCAACTTAAAAGCAGAACCACAGGGATTAATAGGGCACACAAGGGGAAGGAAAAAGCCAGCCAAACCCAAAATTCTTCATAACTTGTCCAGAAAGTTGTATACATGATAGTATTCTTAGGTACATGCTGAATATATTTGTATCTTTAATAGGACACACTGGTCACAAATAGTAATATTACAGTACATAGTCTGGCAGTTACAGCAGATTGTAACAGGTGTTATAGAGAAAATTTTAGTATAGAAAAGAGATTATCAGTTCAACTTCAGCCAAGAAATCAATGACATCTCTGTGAGACCCTTTGCTTTTGGACAAATTAATCCTCCATTCATTTAGTGAAGATAAAGGCAATGAAGCATGTCTACAAACCCACAGAAATATGTTCATTAGCACAGTACTACTAAGGCCTATAGTATCAGTAGGAAGCCTGGGTTGCCTCTAATATGTCATATATTTAAAATAATTTGATTTTTAATTCCAGTAGAACTCTAGACAAAATTTGAACTGAAATCTATTTCATGTGCAAATACTCAGCTCAGATTTTAGAAACTATATTTAACCTCAAAACACTTGAAAAACTATTATATGATTAACTTCTGGCATACACCCTCAAAGCACGCAAATGTGCATCCAATACAGTGGTGGGGGAAGGAAGAACTCATCAGCTTAAAAGAAAAATTTCATGCATTCATTTCATGCAGTCTGAAGTGAAAGCTGGAGTTTTCCATAGAAAGATTAAAGAGCAGAGAAGACATTGTAGGAAGATCATTCCTCCACTTAGACATGACAGATGATACACCATGTGCCAGTATAATAAATAATTTCTAGTATGGGGAATACATTTAACAGCTGAGCAACAGCAATGTAACTTACACTGTCAGATCATGGAAGTGAGACAACGAATTCAGAGTACGTAAATAGTAACAGAGAACAGACAGAAGTAGTTAGGTATCCTATCATGTGACGCCAGTGCTAGACCTTTTGAAGTGGTGTCTCAGATGAAAGTAGGATTATTATTATGAAGTTAATTGTCTAATAAAGGCTACAGAGACAGCAATTTATAAATTATTTAGCTGTCTCACATTTTTAACAGCATCAATCTTCTTATGATATCTTAATTTTCTTAGTCCCTGATGAGGCCATGATTTACAATCTTTTGGTCCCCAGCAAAGCCTAACAGCGTCTTTGTAGGACGAGCTCCAATACACCAGTGAAGAGACTGCAAGCGGCTTCATTGACTTCAAGAAGAGAAATACTGTGCTTTTCATTATTTTAGACTTGCATTTTAATTGGAACTCAGTATCTGACTGACCTTAATGAGGTCAGACAGGTGCCCTAACAGATACCTTTTGATGCAGACCTTTGGATATTTTGTTGGTATAAATCAGGCTCTGACACTCACTCCAATGACAGTAGATGATAGTCAGTTTGGATGTGCTGGTCCTTAATGAATGAAAATTCTTATTAACAAGTATTTCAGATGATACTGGAAATTTTAGGTATTCTAAATTTAATCAGAAAATATGCAGGGAAACTTTTATTGATTATAGTTCAAGTTTTATTTTTGCTTTCCTTCAACTTATCCTCTGCCCTCAAGGCTACTTCTTCTGAGTGCAAGCATGTCACGTTTCTCCTCTGAACAAAAGATACCGTTTCTACTCCTTCTCCTATTTCTCACTATCGCATTGAGGTGAACAAGCTTAGTTATCACTCAAATAATGCTGAGTGAAAGTGATCTGGTTACTACCTCATGATTTACAACATGAAACTAAATCACAATTAAGAAAACCAATTGCAGTTTGAAATGTAAGCAGACAATGAATATCAGAAATTTTTCATTCCTCAGCTATGAGCACTCACAGACTTGGATGCATTTCCCAGTGAAATGAAAATGAAATACATTTGAAGCAAAGAATCTACCTACATGAAATGGCTTTGACCTTAACTGCAATACCAAATATATTTACTTTCCCAAATATTCATTTATTGAGGATTTAGTTTTCTTTCAGGAATCTTTACTTACAGATCTCATAGAAGTGACAGAAGTCCCACAGTATTGTTGGCCAGAAAATGATCTGTTAGATAGCTTGATAGTGGTATAAAGAATATTTGAAAACCTTCTGGCATCAGCAATCCCCTGTTGCCAGTCAAGGTGAAATACTTTATATCAATAACAGTGTCACTTAGCAATTGTTCATAGGAGACTTCTACTATAACCTCTTTTAGAAATACTAGATATCCTATTAGTAACCACTGGAAGAGCTTTTGAAAAGCCTTCTTCAGTTACTAGAATTATCTGCTCCTGATTTATTCTGCTGCTTCAAGGATATAACTAACATAGATGATGGAATCCAAAATTTGTATAGCAAAGAAAAGATTAACTAATCATTTTACCCCCTTCTGTACAGTTGCTTCAGGGCAGCCAGATAGGCAGGAAACTTAAACCTCAGGTTGCTGTGGAACAAATACTCTCCATACATGGATTACTAGTAAGATATTCCTTAAATCTACTTCTGAGTTATCTTAATAAACTTGCATGTGAGTCTTTTAACTGAAAAGAGCAAACTGAAGAAAGACATTTTAAGTTCATATTGCCACAAAAGCGTTGAATGGTATGAAGTTGAAAAGAGAATGAACTTCCGTCTTAAAGAATCCCATGACAATACATATCAGTATGTTTAGAATTTCATGCTTCCAACTTATGTAACTTCCTTATAACATAACATAGTTCTAATACGAAAAGTGGTATCTGAGTTAATCTGTAAAATATGATTTTTAACTGAGATAAAACACATAGAGATAGAGATGTTTTTATAAGGACAGATAACACACTTGGTTTCTAAAGACATCTAGTGAATTTATCAAATGAAAGTACAAAAAGAACATCCCTATTACAGATGATAGATATATGTGTAATTGTTATATTGGCTCAACTCTAGATAACAACAATCATTTTATTCTCTCAGTTTGGGAAACTATTCTGTAAGGATCAATTTTCCAAGTTGGTCTACAGTAACACAGTAATCCCTTAATAACAGAAATGTTTATATCCAGTAAAGGCATTTATGTATATTTGTATATTTAATGTAAAATTACTGCAAAATTACTGCAAAACTTCATTTTTTTCCACTGATTCCTTCTCTTGGCTCCCTAAGCAAACAATTATGGCTTTTTTCAAAGCAATTTACTTCTTTTGTTTTTTGAAGTCTCTGCAATTTGAAAATGCATACAGAAAAGTGCTGGGAGCACAGTCCACTATATATTACTTACTATTGCTTTTAGAAACTACATCACCAGTACATATCCTGTGATTGATCTGCATGTGCTGAAGTTCCTACTCAAATTAATGGAGACAACTACAGGAAAAAGAAACAAAAATAATCAAAGGCAGTAAACTGCCTTCTAATGAACAGATCTAAAGTCTATCCCAACTCTCATTAGCAAAATAGACTACACTTAACTTCCAGAGAGTTACCGATGTTAAGCTTAGTGCCACTCAGTATAAGCTTGTGAATATGTTCATTTAAGTAGTTGCCACAAACACAGATTCTGCTTTTCTCCATGTCCCTCCAGAACATGAAATGCAGCTTTGTGATTTTGCCCTCCTTTACCAAACATGCTGTTAGACTCCCCAGGCAGCAGATTGCTTCCTCTTGTTCATCCTTAGAATATCTGATTGATCTGAGGAAGTAAACATAGTAATATAGTAAAATAACGATCAGGTATGGAAGAGCATTATCTGTAACAAGAAGGACCATCTAGGCAAACTGTTCATGAACAAAACAGAATGGAAAAGAAACTCTAAACTGTACTTTTATATTTAAGTATCCCTACTTCTGACCTGTCACAGTGCTTAGAGGAAGCTTAGACTGTAATAGCAAGCTTATTCAAGGTTTCAGAAAATTCTGCTCGATTTCTATAACTACATTGCATGATTCAAAGGCATATGGAGCCAAAATGATGTTTCCAAATTCTCAGGGAAGGAGGCTAAACCCATTAATTTTGTTACTACTTCATCTTACTCTGCACACTGCCTTGTATGCTATTAATTTAAAAATATTTAAACTGTATCTAGTGATCTAAACTATATCTAGTGACCTGAAGGATCACAAAACAGAGATTTACTAGTTACCTAGCTCTACATTACTGATACAAAATCTGTCAGTGCCATAAGATAAAACTAGACACAGAAAATAAGTCTAAACAATTCTAAACCAATCTTTTCTTTCTCTTAATATATTCAAAAATAAGAATTCTAAATACCTTCAAGATCTTTAAAATCCTATTTTTCCATTTTTAATAGATTCTTGATTTTAAACTTCTCAAATGAAAAACATGATGCTTTTTCTGAGCATAAAACCCTACTCTAGAATATGCCATGTTAGGTTAACAATACCATTTGTGAAATACATGAAAGCATTGTGAGATCTGATGGTATTCCTAGCAGAATAACGTAAAATTCTATTTGAACAAATATAACCTGGATTTATGCCAGAATAATAAAATCAAACTAGATATTTTTAGATATATACAAAGGAGGAATATTTACAATACAGTGAACCAAGAAAAGCATGGCCACTTCCTAATTCCATATTAAGTGAAGTGTTAAGAGCATCTCAGAAATGTTATTTATGCATTTTCGTGATGTTTTCATTAGTACAGAATCCTTGGATGAAATCTTGGCATAACTGAAGGCAACTGGAATTTACTGCTGATTTGAAAATAAAACAGCAATCTATTTTGTGTGTAAAAAGAACGTAAAAATAATTGTTTGTGTTTGTACTTGTATGTTTATTTTTTATTATATTTATTGAACTTTTCTGAAAAAGAAATGCTACAATAGTCTCTTCAGTAACTATGAACTTTGTAAAGGCCACTAGAGAACCCAGAGAGTCTCAACTGGCACTAGCCTGCCATCTGCTACCAAAAGGGCACATATGCTTTGGATTTACTAACCCATTTATCATGACAGAGGTTACATTGGCATAAATAGCCACTTTTGTAAATAATAGATAATGTTGGAGAATTCAGTGTGATAAAGATTCTTCTGAAGCATATTGTTCAAAATATTTATATATTTAGAATAATTAGACACTCTAAATTTTAACTGTGATTCTTAGCAGCTTCTTATACTAAATTTGTAGTTCTTTGGGTTTGAAATGTGCAAGGTTAGATTTAAAACTATTTTTAAAAAGCACATATAAAATACAAAGGTTTTCTAGAAATAAAGTGTCATGTAGATGACAGTTTCAGCTTTGCTTTACTTACTTTGCTTTTCATACTCAGTGTAACTAGAGAAATGGATAGTTGGTATCAAATGACAGAAAAAGTCTTAAGGAAATCTATATATCTTTTATGCATTGAAGCATGAAGTAATTGCATTGAAAATATAGTGTCTGATGTTGCAGACATTTCATTTCCCCAGCGTAACTTCTAAATCATTGCCTTTCATATAAGTGAAGAACAGAGGAGCTTGGAAATGAAATCCAGTTACCTAACTGGCTGGGTGAATTTTCACAAGAACTATTCAGCACAGATTATCCACTTTCACTTCTGTTTATTAGATGAAAGTAGAAAAATGGTATTAATGAAACACCCTGACTTTATAATCTGTATAAAAATGTTTCAGGTATAAATAAAAAGTGCAGGAAGGAAAAACCCAAATACAGACAATTAATGGTCTACTTATCCCTTCACATTTACTACATGGTGCTAATACTGTTTGGGACAGCAGGCATAGCTATTCTACTTTATTGAGTAACAACTAAACACATCTTTTCTGATCATACCAAAGGCAACAGCCAGAACTGAGTTAGAAAGCCCAAACTGCTAATAACATTGTTTCTAAAAAGCATACATTTCTAGCACATCTTCTAGCTGTGCCACTTCTTGCTTACCTTCTAAGCTTTGCTTTCTTTCAGGCTGAAGTGAGCACCACTCAGCAGCAATAGCAATCTAGCAGCCACTTAACAATCTAGCTGTACCCACTTGGGAGAGGAGTGTTATGAGTGAAAAGTTGCTTACTGATCCAAGAAAACTTACTGTGACTCTGCTGTGGGCTCTGATAAGTGAGAGTTTTGGCAATGTAATTTATATTGAGGATTGATATATGTAAGCCTGGAATGGATGTGAATGTGTCGTTTAACTCTCCAAAAAGAGTGTCATTCAATATGAAAACCAAAATATTTTTTACAGTTCTCTAGCATTTAAAGAAGTTCATAAGGGCTAAGTACTCAAGGGACATGAAATTTTGAAGGATGGTGCATGTATTATAGTGAGCATCTTCTCATTTAATGCACATAGTTTTATACCGAAGCAAAATACAACAGTGATTATCAAACTGTGACATTTACTGAGTTAAACAAACATTCTGAAAGATTCTTTCCTAATGTGGCACACAATACATACAGTATATTTTTCAAGGCAATGTTCAAACCTCATTCGTGCAAGACCTTGGAGTGTTCAAGGTACTGCATACGTGCAATGCATTAAGCACTCCTAAGACATTTTTTCCATTCCACTTAATTCCTTCACTAGGTTTTGCTTCTGACAATTGTACTTATATATCCTCAATGCTCTGTAGTAGGCTATATGAAAAATGCCATACAAGAATTAGAAATATATACTATTTAATAAATTTTACTTGTAAGGAACACTTCCAGAAATTATCTCTGATAAACTGCAGTTACTGTACAGTACAGGATGATACAGGATAAAAAATTGGCCCATCCTTTTAACTAGTAATCATATACTGTACAAAAACTATTAAAGGTTGTTTTTTTCCAGTACAAATTCAAGTAATTCAATTACTCTTGAAGTCAACTAAAGGCTGTTATATTTTATTTTGAACTCAACTAGGTGAATTTTATCTTTAAATTAGTATCTTGACTTTTTAAAATTTTTTAAAACTTTAAAAAAAATCATCTTAATTCTTGAAACCACTGAAAACTCCTTGGAGTATACAGCACTTGAATGCTTGAAGAGTCAGACATGACTAAAAATCATCTGTGAAATAAAGTAAGACTGCATTGCACTGGCTTGTATATTTGACATTCTTGGTATGCTGCCTAATAAGAAAGGTAAAAGAATAATACAGAAGGTTCCAGGCATGAGATAAAGGTGCAGTCACCATAGCCTTTTGAACACACTGACTAGTTTGGCTACTACTTGTGCAAGATGACTAAGGAAGATGATGAGGGTGGACTCCTACTTACCCTCTTCATTCTGTTCACCTCAAGACCAGACTCAAAATAGTTTTCACAGCCAGACTAAGAACCTGAAATCCCTGAACTACACGTTCTTTTCATGTTGTCTTTGGTAGATTCTGAACCAGCTGTGTACAGAGTAAGACAGATTACTTTTACAGGAAAAAATATTATTTTATATTTCTGAAACTGAGAATTTTTCCAATAATCTTCTGTCTCAATAAACACACCATAGAGCTCTTAGTGCAGAGAACAGGATCACAGGTGGGGTTTTTTCTATGCATACACTGTCCAATTATACAATTCAAAGCAATTTATTTCTTAGCTGGATGGATTTCAACTGTAGTTGATGATCAGTGGCTTCCAACTAACTCTCTTTTAAAATTAATTACATTTTTGATAAGTTTTCAGGTATATGGTCTGATAAATCTAAGAGCAACTGGGGTGCCTATACACTGTCACTTTATTTAAATGAAAGCAGTTTTCCCAAGTCTTGTACAAAATTGAACCACATCTGAGGTGAAAAACCTTATGCGTAAAGATCCATGCACAGATCTTTTAGAAAAAAAACAAACCTGTAACTATTTGCTTTGAATGAAAATTATAAAAGTTTTATAAAGGTTTGGTTTTTAAGTAAAAAAAATGAAGTTATAGACCTGAGGGGATCTAAAGGAGAGATTTTGAGACACTTGGGAACTTCAAGGTGCATCTAACCACTGTCCGAGTAAAAAAAAATAATCAAAGCAGATGAGTATTTTCATCTTCAGATTCCCAAATGCTTTAGAAATGAGTTCTGATCTTTCATCCTTAAAACTTAAGTAAAAAAGATGCATCCATCGATAGAAGATTCTGCCTTCTATTCTACCTCAACATGTAGATATGCATTCTAAAATCCTACCCCAACCTGTCCATCTATTAGCTGCAAGGGATGGTTAAGACAGTGTACAAGCACAGTGAAAAAGTTGCACATTTTGTAAAAAGAGGATGTTACAGGGAATCAGAAGGAAAGGCTACCTGTATGTCACCTGACTGCTACACTGTGGATCATGCGGAACAAGCCAGGTATTTAAATAAAGTACAGTGACCTGACCATAATTTCACAGTGACTTTTTTGGGAGGGGAGGGGGTGGGTCCCCAAATGAAGAATTACAATCCTGTATACTACCTTTCAATTGGTATCCACCCTCTGAAAAGTTGGAGGGGTTTGTTTACTTTAAACAGAGATGCTATTTGGGGTTCGGTTTTTTAATAGGAGGGAGCAAAGACGAGATCTTAGATTTGCCAACCCCATGTACTAACAAGCACATAGTGGAGAACACAGCATATGGCTATTTGAGCTACTGACTATACCTGAGCAAAACAGAATATACAATTGGAAAGAGCTTGGTGTCATACGGCTGTAAGAGGCAACCATGCTGTATCACCACTCAGAAACAGCAAGTTCTGCTACAGAGCTGACAGATCACTATCACAGAATGTTTTGCTGCTCTTAATTTCAGGCATATTTGGTTGTTTTTTTTTTTGAGAAAAACATTTTCTGAAATAGGAGAGAAGGAAAAGAAAACAACACCAAACCACAAAACAAACACGGTTTTTCGTTTCTTACATTCTGGATGAGTTAGTTGAGCATTACAGAACTAAGATATATAGTTCCCGATATTATTTTTTGATCTCCAGAAGAAAGAAACTGGGTATGAACCCTTCACTGCTGAAGACTGTATCAGGAAACCTTACCCATGCTATACCTTTTACTACTTCCAAGGTGACCATACCCACAGCCTATTGCCCATTCATACTGTTTTCCTTTCACAAAGGAAATTTGACTGATTATAAAGGTGACTGACCTTCCCAAACATTGTGTATGTACTATAACTCAAAATGTTACAAAAAATGTTAATGGAGCCTTTGCCCTTGTGCTAAAATCACAGAAATTATAAAATATTTCCACGTTTTTGCAAAATACAGTAGAACATGTTGAACAATCAGTTTTAGATGCCACTAGCTTTTTTGCCTCTCTCAAATATTCTGTTTCCTTTCCATGCTCTCTGTCCTCTTACTCTTTTTTAGGATTTATTACTGTATTTAAACACCTGGCATATTAATCTGATTACCTTAAAATGTAAAATATTAGCATAATCTGTATTATAGACTGATAGTAACAGAAATGTGTACATCTTAAAGACAGAAAAACATTCAAAGTCACTGACAGAAATTCAGTGAATTCTAATTCAGCCATTACTTCATTAAAAAGAGCCAGGTCACAGAAATGTTTTTCAAGTTATCCTAAAACTGAAGGTCACTCAAACAAATGAGTAGAAAATGAATGGCACTTGGTTCAGATTTGCATCCCAATGAAGCAAGAGACAGAAAAGCAGAAAAATTCCTCTCCCTCTCCACCTCCTTCCTCAAACAGCATTTCAAAATTGGCCTGCTCATCTGGAAATTGGTCTGTTTCTCTACATAGACAGATATAAAAGATAGCAGGACCATTAAAAATATTTAAAAGCATTGCAACTTTTATCACTGATGGTTGGTATACACGCAATTATTGCAGTGATTACATTGAAGTGAAAAAAGGGTCAGTGATTTTATTTATTAGCAGTCTGGGTAGCAGAGAGAAAGTAATCTCTGAAACAGTATCAACCAAATGAATTATAAAAGAGATTTAGAACTTTCATTTTATTTGAGTACAAATAATTCTAGATCTAATTAAATTACATGTTAAGATCTGAAGAAATTACACATTAAGAGCATCCTTATATCCCTTAATGCTGTACAAATTCACACATTGCCATCTGTCTCTCACATACACTAATTAGTTATACAAGAATGAAAATCTTTTTGTAATCATATACTCTGAATTCCAGCTTCTTGAAAGATAAGCTTGCTTCATGTGCATAGGGCTTAAAAGTTGGCTAGGTTTGTTGAGAGGGAGAGTGTGGGAATCAGTTCTGTATACAGAAATATTCCACTTCATTTTGGTGTTCAAGTTCTAACTTTGCATTGTGTCCTACCCCATAAAGTATCTGTAAGGGAGTAAATGCTGTCTTCACAAAGTAAGAAACTGTCTGAAAAAAGGAGAATTGGCCAAACAATGAAGAAACTTGCTTTGAAGACAAATAAAATTATTAGCACATTATCTTAGCTGATTTATTTAAATTATTCTCACCATTGTCAAAAAAATTCTCTTAAAAAACCAAGTGGCCATTGAGCACATGTTCTATGCACACCTGCCTTTGAACCTCTGAACAGTATTTTCTACTTAAAATTGTTCCTTTGTGACTGCCTCTATTAAGAAAGATGCAATACTTCATTATTCAAACAAAGTAAGATAATATTCCTTGCATTTTTATGCTACTTCATGTGTAATGAATATGGAATCAGAGCTCCAAAATTTAAAGTTTCAGGTCACTTAAGTTTTTTTGCAATATATCACATCAAGTTCAAGAGTGTATTATTAGTTTCTTTAATAAAGCAAAGCTATTTTCTACTGAAATCCAATAAGCAGAGCTTAGGACTCTAAGTCCTGGAATATTTGTGGTTTCTTTAGGGTCAGCATGCCTGCATTTAAAATACAGAAAACATGTTATCACCTTCAGAAAATCCAGTTAGCGATTTTGGAGTGAAAAGTCATTTGGTTGGAAGTCGCTAATGATGGCAATACTTGTTCATTAATCAGACTGCAATAAAAAGGCAATTCATCTTTTAGGAGTTTGTTGCCTCATAAGATTAAAAGAATGGCTTAAAGTCTCATATTGAGATTCTTACTGTTCATACTTATTAGCTGGGGGTGGGGTCCTCCTCACACCTTACATACATAATGATGTTCAAAAAAATTGAGGAACAAAACTAAATACATTTTTAAATACATAAAATTAACTCAACATATTTTTAAATAAAATCGGCTAAATTAAGACACATCTCAAGCCACATATCTGATCTACCTACAGTGCATAGGGGAATGCAGAAGA
Source organism: Mesitornis unicolor (assembly GCF_000695765.1). NCBI lineage: Eukaryota > Metazoa > Chordata > Aves > Mesitornithiformes > Mesitornithidae > Mesitornis > Mesitornis unicolor. The sequence continues at coordinate 41,990 of NW_010169808.1, forward strand.
GAAATTCCCAAAATAGAGCTGAGAAAAAATAATTTGGAATCCTTTCTGACAATTGAGCTGCTCTTGAGGAAACTGAATAAAACAATCTGATACGATGCCTACCTTTCTTATACAAAACTTAGGCAGAATTTCACTCACAGCAGATCAATAACAAAATTTTTTAATACCTTCAACTTTCCTACCTTTGAATATACTTTAGATGTACTTGGATCTCAGGGAAGGAAAAGTCGTGTAAGAACAAAAAAAGAAATATCTGTGTCCATGCTGCTTTTATTCAGCTTCCCCGTTTTAGCTACGAGGAGTGTAAACACACCTTTGCTTGTCCACATGTACATTTATATATATACGACTCTATAAGAATATATTATTATATAAAATAAATATATGAAAACAAGCTGCCATGACAGAAATATCTGATACATACAGCAGTGATTGTTTTAATAGCACCATGCTTTTGTATCCACTAGTATTTCTATTTCCATATTAGTGAAGCTGAAGGTCAGATGCCACTAATTATAACCTATCCACTCTGTCCAACATAAAACTACCAAATACTTATGAGTGGACCTCTTAATGCCATTATGCAAATGACACTTAAGTACAGAAATAAGATTCAAAATAGTGACATCTAAAGCAGCGTATTAGCAGGAGGTAAATTAATAAATATATTCAAGAAATTGAAATTAAAAATAATTATTCAGCACTAGATTCATCATTGCCATATAACACGTAAAAAAACTTCCTCCCCTCCACCCACCCCAGTAACTTGCTAATATATTAACCAACATTTCTGGAAGAATTCCGCCATGGGTCTAATTCAGAGTACATTGAAGTAAATATTAAGTCACTATCCTGATCAGGAGAAAAGGAAAGAACTGATTCTCAAATTATTTGAAAATATATTTAGTTGATGTAAAAAAACCACAAACAAACCACCACCCAAAAAAACCTCAAATAAACAAAAGGCCGCACAGCACCTCATAGTGTAACAGAAGAGAGTACTAGAGAAGATACATGATACGTTTCCTACAACTCATGGTTAATGTAAAGAGTAAGTAAATACCTGCTTACCACTATAAATGTTTAAGTGTGTTTCACGTGCAACTCCATGGCATAAAAAAGGTGATTACTGGTTCTTCAGAGCGGAGTGCTAAAAGAAATTAACCATTTATTCTAACATCCTTTTTCTATATCAAATGAGAGCATAAACAAATACGTAAGTTGAACGGGAAGATCCCATATGAAAAATATGCCTGGAAATATGCATTGAATTCAGACAGTTCAGCATTTACAGAGACTTGCTGAAAAGGAGAAAGTAGAAAATATAGTTATTTTGTCTACTGGGGGAGAGCAATAACTAATACAAGACTTCCAAAAGCAAAGCTATCATGTGAAAGAACACTCGAAGCTGTGAGAGAGGCTAACACTATGAAGAATGTGATGAAGGTGCAAGGAAAACAACAGGTCAGTATTTTCAAGACGACATAAGAGATTTAGTCCACAGCAAAAACGCCAAAAGGAGTTATGGTGATATGCAGGACAGAAGAATAGGAACGGGTGGTTGGGGTCTATGCTATTGGTATTAATCTCGCAGGAAGAGGAGAATTAGTTATACCTGAGAACTGGCAAAGAGCAGAGAAGCGCAACAGAGGCTAGGGAGATCATGGAAGGAGAAAGCACTGATATTGCAGAATGGTGATCAGGTAAAACACTCAGGGACAAGTTTGAAGGTAATTGAGTGAAAAAAAAAAAAGACTGTCAGAAGAAATATGAGCCTGATATTAAATACTAATGCAAGGAGTCAGGCCATGGAATAAAAGCATGAGCACTAGTTCTGCAATGGATAAATGTTGCCTTAGTCCTTTATCCCTAATGTAAAATATAAAGGATAGAAAAGCAAAAAAATATATATAAATGATAGCAAAAAAAAAGTCTCAGTCAAGCCAGCAGATGCATCCAGTTGTTTACATAAATTAGATCTCAAATCAGGTAATTGTTCGAGAACTTCACCACTTTATAATGCTTTAAAAAATTAATCTCCTGTTCCAATGCCATTTATACAAAATTTTTACTCATTCCCTTGCACCACGATTTTTGTCTTTGGATGCTTGTAAACAAAGGTTCAGCTTTAAAATTATAAAACTCTGCAGAACAGAAATCAAATGTCATGACAGGAGGACACCTATAGAATGTGTTGGGGAGGGGCAGGTGTGTGCAGGGAATAACACTACAGTTTGAATATCCAACTATTTTTAACATTAGTGTTAAAACAAGAGTAAAGACAAGCCCTCCAGGAAAAGTTCAAGACAATACAAGAACACTATCAGCTTCTTGATATATGTCAAGAAAGATGATCAGTATTTTTTGGGGATAAATTTCTCCCAGAGTAGAAATCTCTCACTGTATTAATCAAATTTGGAAGGGCATACAATGCTATGTAAATCACAGAATTACAAAATGTTAGCCGTTGGAAGGGACTTCGAAAGATCATCTAGTCCAATCCCGCTGCCAGAGCATGATCACCTAGACTAGGTGTAGTGGTTTAGGGCTGGGCTGGCCACTAAACCCTGGCCAGACGCTCTCTATTAACCCCTCTCACCTCCCCAGAAGGGATGAGAAAAGAGAATAAGGGAGAGAGACTTTATGGGTTGGAAAATAAAACTAACAGGTTTAATAAAACAATGATACTAATACTGCAGGATCGAGATGGAAGGAACGGTTTTATCTGGAAGGGCCCCAAGATGGAAGAAAGGTTGAGACCTTTGTGATCCCTCGGCTTTATACTGAGTATGTCATATGTGGGATGTAATACCTTTTTGGTCAGTTTTGGGCCCGCTTCCCCCCTGTAGGCGCAGACACAGCACCCATGGTGAGAGAACTGACCTTGAGCTTATCTTCTAGCAGCGCTGTTTGGGAAAAACAATGTCTTTAGTTCCAGCAAGTTCAGACACTTAAAAGAGACTGAGCTGAAAAGTAAAATCACTAAATAGAAAATTAGTTCTATTTAGCTCAAACCAGGACACTAGGTCACACAGGAACGCGTCCAGGTGGGTTTTTAATGTCTCCAGGGAAGGAGACTCCACAAATCTTTGTTTCTGAAAGTAGGAAACAAAGCAGATATTTTTAAAGTATTCTTCAGAGGATGGTGAAATAACGAATCAAGTTCTCTGGATGCTGAGTTCTGTAATACTTACCTAAGCAGTCTCTCATTTTTTCTCAAAAATGCTTCATCAGTATGAAAAATTACCTTTAAGATTTCATCTTGAAAAGTGATTTTTCTATACATTAGTTTATGCACTCAACAATTTAACCAATGCTGTCTCTGTCCATTTCAAATAGGATATATTAATCCTATACCTAGTTGATCTTATTATCCCTTGTCCCTTTGGATGAAGGAGTCAGATGGAGTACTTAGGAACAAACTACAATTTATATATTCCTGCCCTACTGTATTTCCCATTGTGTAGCACATAAAACCTTTAGTTCACTAAAATAATTCACTGTTATTGCTTTGCTTTTGTCTTTCATCTTCAACAAGTGTAAGACAATTGGACAGGTGCACTTCATGTAATTGCCTCTATAATATTCAATTAAAAATGTGAAAAAATATCTCTGGTATTTTCTCAGTTCTTGTTTTAATAAGGTTACGGTACTAAAAATAGTCTTTGATAGCTGTTATTTTGTTCTTGGAAAAAAGTGTTTAATTAACAAATACATAGCAGCATTTTAGGACTGATAATTTGGAGGATTTAAAATAATAAGCAAAGCCAAAAGCACAAAGTCATAAAAGATGAGAATGAGCAGTATGTTTTTATTAAAGAAAACTACAATAATCTTCTGGTTTTCATCTAATTCCATCTGCTTTCAATCTTAGAGGGTTTTCACTGTAGTAATACATTAGATTGCATATCATGGTTGTAAAAATCTGTCAAAGGAAAGATTTCCCCTCATGGTGTAAGATAATAAAAACACTAGTACTGTTACAGCTGTAAATATTAAAATCGGTCATAATAATTTTGACATTTGTTCCTCTATTGTAAATTGCCATCTGTCATTTAATATGTGTAAAAGACAAAGCTTTTAAGGATCTGAGTGAAAGACTTTCAATTCCAGAATCATTTATTAGTGAGTTATGCCCTCATGCAGTCCTTTTCAGGCATTTACCAAATTTACCAAAGACCGTAATGCTAGCCAAGCTACTCTGAAATCTTCCCTGCAGCATACACATATTTACTTGCACTAAGATGAACAGCTCTAAAATGTTGACTACGTTTATCTTTTCTGGAACAAAAGAATAACATCAACAAAAGTCACCTTTGTGACACAAGGCCACATTCTCTTAAACCTTTCATACAGACTGCATAGTGATGAGTTGAATTCCTTCAGCTGTTTTTATGTGTTCCCATAATTGTATGCAATCTTTCCACCTCTTAGTCGTATAACCCCAGCAGAATCATAAGGCTGCTTTTACTCTGAAAGCCTTCAGAAAGGAAAATCTTGTCAATATTTGTAGCTATTCCTGTGGCATATGATGGATGGTCATATTAAATTACTTAAAGATTTTCTTTTTTCATAACCTCTGGAGTTCTATTCCAGAACCACAAGTGTGCCTGAACATATTCAGAACATTTTTTGATTCTTATGATTGGACAGATGACACACTGTGTCTTGAAGTACCCCTCAGTGTTTACAATTCTGCATGAAAATATCTTAGTGTACTACTGATCTAATTTTAAAAGCTTAATTTAAGCTTCTTTCAAAGTGCTCATTAAAAATTCTGATGTTCCAAAGTTACATTATATTAACTGAAATGTATTTCTCACTAGTAGCTTATTATATTTTAATTTGATCATTGTTTGCAGAGCATTGACATGCTTCTAGGAAGATGCTAGACATGCTTCTAGAAAAAAATCAAAATACAGAAGAAATTATTTAGTGAATTCCTCTAATATAGCTCTATACAGTTTTTGTTTGTTTTACTTTTTTATGTTTTGGGGTTTTTTAACTTATTTTTGTATGCCATGTAAAGGTCAAGTTTGCACATACAGTATTAAAGGCTTCAGGAGGGTTGCAATCATGCCATTTGGTGACATTTTAAATGCTCTTCTAAGTACTTTTCAAATAGGAAGCCACCCTCACATGAGTCAGCATTTTTGTCTTTATCAAAGCAAATTATATCTATCACACAAGGTGTTCTAGTCTCTAAAACATTTTAAAAATTTATTTGATCAAAACTGCGAGAAGTTTTGGTCTTTATTTAGGTTAAAATTAGAAAGAGTTTGACATCCAATAAATCATATAAATCATCCAGATATATTAGACAGTAATATACTTCTGTTAGGACATCAAAATATTCAGTTTGTCCCTTCCAAGTATTTCCTCACTGACACAAAGGAAAACACATCAGGCCTGACTGCAGAAGCAGGGTAGACCTAAGTATACTTGTATATTTGAAACAACAAATATACTGCCCTAATTCAAACCCTGATGAGCAGAGAGCAACTTAACAGGTGCACACCCAAACACATGACCTGCTCCATCTTTTATTTCCCTTTTTGCCATCAAGTACCGCCCCTCAGTTCAAGAAGGACAGGGAACTGCTGGAGAGAGTCCAGCGTAGGGCTACAAAGATGATCAAGGGAGTGGAGCATCTCCCTTATGAGGAGCGGCTGAGGGAGCTGGGTCTCTTTAGTTTGCAGAAGAGGAGACTGAGGGGAGACCTCATTCATGTTTATAAATATTTAAAGGGTGAGTGTCACGAGGATGGAGCCAGGCTCTTCTCGGTGACAAACAATGATAGGACAAGAGGTAATGGGCACAAGCTGGAACACAGGAGGTTCCACTTAAATTGGAGAAGAAACTTCTTCTCAGTGAGGGTGACAGAGCACTGGAACAGGCTGCCCAGAGAGGTTGTGGAGTCTCCTTCTCTGGAGACATTCAAAACCCGCCTGGACGCCTTCCTGTGCAACCTCATCTAGGCGTTCCTGCTCCGGCAGGGGGATTGGACTAGATGATCTTTTGAGGTCCCTTCCAATCCCTAACGTTCTGTGATTCTGTGATTCTGTGATACTACTTTCATCCCTTTCAAAAAAAACAACAAAACAAAAAACCATACCGTATTGTTAGTGCCACAAGCCAGTGCAGCGTACCCACACACGTATTCAGAGGTTCCTCAATAACTTTGTTCAAAAGCCAGTGGGTTTTATTATGGCTCTTTTTGTTTGTTTAATAATTAATTTCCACTGCATATAAAACAGAAAAATAAAAAGGTCTAGTAGGAAATAGTAAGTTGCTGAAACCTTGAAGTGCAAGCAAGCTGGTGTTCGAAAGCAAAGCTGCTGTACTGATCTGTAATGAATACCCAAGGCAATAAATAGCTTAATACATAACAAGGAAGTACTAGAATATTCACTTTATAGAAATAATCCACTGACGTGATTCATTAGTTGTCTCCATTTGATCTTTTCAGACACTGTAATTGACTGCAGATGGAATGTCACAGAAAGGCACACAGAAAAGTAACGTTATACCTGAGAGCTGGTTATGCTAGCTTAACCGTCTGCTGACACTAACAGTGATATTTTTAAGAGCACACAGGTATAAAAACACAATCTCTTTTTACCTCAGTAATTTTGACAACTCACACTATTATTCCAAAACATCATTGAAGTAATTCAAAACAAATTTCTACACATCAGCTGCAGGCAGTCTGAATGGAGTGATTTCAGAAAGCTTAGTAGGTACTTTTGTTTCGTGGTAATATGCAGAAGCATAGGCCTTGGGGGGCTTACTACCAAAAACCACAAAGGTAATACAAGAATTTTCTTGCATATAACAGGAATATAACAGTATATATAACAGTGATCATAGTGATGGCCTAAAGTGAGTAACACTTTGCACAGGTGTCATGCTAGAGCAATATCAAAGACACTGATTATATGAGCTGCAAAAGCACTAAGTGACCAAGTTCCCTTTAGGAATGTACAAAGGATACTAAAATTACCTGTCACTGAATCAGCTGTATTACTCTTTTCCTTCTTATTTGAAATTATTTAGACAACATTTAAGATTGGTGGACTGAATACTGGAAACGTCAATAAATAACTTTAGTCAAGTAACTTGCAATAGGATTTTTCTTTTTTGTGGTATGGTTATGTGTTTTCAGTACTAATGTAGAAGTTGTTTAGCCCAGTTCTTAAACAGAAATAAACAGCTGTTATAGTAGCACAGAGTAAGTTGTGTATCACATTATTTACATGCTTCCCTGTATTAAACTGCCATACTTAGGTGTGAGATACCATGTTACCTCATTATCAGAAACAGGAATTTCTTATATAGGATAATGAACTATGGTAATTAGACAATATTCTTCATTAATTCTATTTCCTATTAGCGATATTGCTGAAATAATAAATGGTACTCACAGTAGTTACAGCCTATAATTCTATCCTTCCTCGACAACACTAAAGATCACATTAAAAATTTTGCAGTTAAAGACCATAAACATTTTTGACATCCCAATTCATGATGAGGATTATACTCTTCCTTTTCAGTTAACAATTAATAAAAGATAAAATCTTTTATTCCCCACTCAGATGAGCAACTTAACGCTAAGTGACAGATAGCAATGTCTCATAACATGAATTGGCTTAATTATAATGAGGCATATGAGATGTTTCTCACTGTTATATACTCTGAACTTTTACCTCAACTATCAGATGAAGAAGCGTCTTGCATTACGGGTTCTTAGATTTTGATTGCAAAATTTAAATTATTGCCCTTTGCATTTAAAAATGAGCAGATGAATAAAGGGATCTCCACACCAATTTCTTTTGACTAATTGCAGTTACTGTTTCTTTACTCTTAAGTGTACGGTTACACTTAATTGACCATACTGACTGAAGACTGAAGTCCACAGAGGCTCCACACTTTCAGCAGGCCCTGAGGACAACATGACCAAAGAGTTCTCAAAATCCTGAAAAGCCATAGCTGAAACAGATGTTTTTGCTACTTATCTTTAAAGTTATAAATGCAAGAAGAGAAATGTTTTGTGGTGGTGTTTTCTCAGCAAGCTGACAATACTCAGTGCTTATATACTGAGGGTCAAAATACAATGAACACAGAGTTTGTCTCGTTTTTTATCTTAAGAAATTAGATGGCCGCATCAACCGAGTAAAAGACAAATAAAATATTTATGTGGATGATTCACTACTAAAAGTTTTGTTTAAGCCCAGAAGGTAGGCACTCTTGTTGTGCTCCAAAGGTGAAATGCTTCTGTGTTATGTAATAAGCCTTCATAGCACCAAAAAGAAAATGTATTTGAAACAAAAAATTACTTTATATTGCATGCTACCATGTAGGGGAGTAAGAGGAAATCCAATCTCAAGACAATTTTCTGAAACCAGAAAGAAAACAATGCAATTGCTAAGAAAGCAATCAGACACTTTTTTATGCTGCCTGTCTTGGTTTTTAATAGAGAGAGCTCTATCTCTCAAGACAAAATTTGATATCGAATATAATTTATTTTTTGTGAGTACAAAAAACTTTAAATTGTTTCTTTTAGAATGTAAAAGAAAAAAAGAAAAAAGTGACATTTACATTTAAGATATGCAAGGAAGAAAAAAACCTACATGTATTGAAACTGTAAAATCTATTTTCATGCTTCTCTGCATACAAAATGGATGTTACTAATACATCTAAGGAATCTGTATTCATAATTATTCCTCCTATTCTAGTAATGCTTTTGTCAACCAGAAAGTATAGAAAAACTATCTTTTTTTTTTGCATACTTCTTTTAAGTTAAGTATTAAATGTAATAATTTTTTTTCCTACTCCATTAACATGTAAGCTAAAATTCCTTGGAATCATGGGTCATGCATCAGGAAGTCAAGAAAATGTGACTCTGATATTGTTTCACACTAGTGCCTGTCTTACTTTATGGTATAAGCTACTAGTGACTGCCACTTCTGGAGAAGAATATTCAATTTACAGAAGCCTGAATTCTATTTGTATCTATGACCTTGAGAAAAGAATGAACTGTAATCATTTCAGTTTCTAAAGAACCATTAAAGATTGTGAAATTTCCTTTTCATTTCCATAAAATAGATTTTGTCTTTTGAGTCTTAATTGCTTTTGTAATACCATACATTATTACCTGAAATAGTAAACAATGTGGAAGTAATGGTAGGTGTTTATTGCTGAAAGACATTTTCCTCAGTAGTCTTAATGTAATGCATCTTTTCACTTCAGAAAGCTGACACACTTTAATACTTTATCATATGACACTCACAGAATGTAATAACTAAAAACCAATTATTTAAAAAATCATGCTTAGAGGAAATAAATTCTACTTACTGATACTATACATCTGGTTCATCTGAATAGATAATTAACTGCTAAATATACTTTTTTCTACCAAAACACATAATTCTACATGATGTATATTTTTTGAAAAATTTTATTTACAATTCTACATGTTTCAGAATCATGATCTTGCATGATGTCTCTGCATGAGGCCATCAGATTCCCAGCTTTTGATCCCAGCTCATGTTTGATATTCAACAAAACATTTATTCATGGAAATATTCGCATGCATTCCTTTTTTCACATGTACCATTCAGTCCATTGTTCATGGACACAAAAGTATATCAGAAGAATGGAAATGCAGATGCTGTAGCTCTGCTGCAAGAAATGATAGGATTATATAGACATATACATGCGGGGAAAGATGAATTTAACTCTATTACAAATATCAAGTATTGACTGTTCTGTAAAGATCCATTCTTCTTCAAGAGGGAAAAAATATTTTATGGCAGATGATAGTTCACAATGCTCAGGGTTCTTAAAGAACTATTTTATTCATTCCTTTCAGAGGTATTAATGATGAAGAGGTACAAGCCTCTGGATAATTTGTGGTTTACGTTTTTATAGCCAAGACCTCTTCTTCAAACTGCACCAGTGTCACTATTTCATTCTATCTTTCTGTGGCAATTTTTGGGAGCCTTGATTTGGGTAACTTGGTGGATTATTGCACAGTATAGACTGCAGACTATAATCTGTTTTCATAGACAAGAGCAGTGGCCCAGTTGTGGTCTGAAAAATTCTGTTCAAGAGGAAAAGAACTAAGTCCCTGACTTAGTAAAGTTCTAACAAGAAATTAATATGAAGAAATAGTCAGTTACAATTACTAAATTATCATGTGTGAGGAGTATAATAGCTCTATTAAGTAACAGAGCCACTACATTTAATGACTATCAATTATACAAATGGAGCAAAAAGCATAAACAGGTATTTGCTCTTTTGGTGATGGACCACATACTGATGAGGCTCTTTTCTTTTATACTAGACTGGCAATTTTAAACAGGGGTACATGGGTTAACAAAGAAGCAGTGAAAGTCGCAAATGACTTCTGGGGCAAACACAAGCACTTAACTTCTGATCTCAAGTTAATTAAATTTATTAGAAACGTGGACTTGAAGTCTTCTCAAGCCTACTGTAACTCAATAAAGACTTTCCAATCAGTGCAAGTCAGGCTTCCTCATGTCTTCAGATGTCTGGGTCATTGCTACTTTCAGCATTTGTACTTGTTGCGTATTATTTTATAAATAATACATGCAAGTCTAATTCTGCTCACACTATGTCAGACAAAGCTATTTAACATTGCTTGCTTTCTAGAAAAGTGATTACTGCTTTTTGTCAGTAAAATAAAGCTTTATGTTAAATCTATTTTTCCTAGTCAAGAAAAGACTGTAGCAGATACCAAGTGAAGGAGAGCATTCCAAGTACAAAACAAAAGGGGAAATTATGCAGACAGTACGATGGAAGAATGAGTAAAAAGTGCAAATAGCTTATAGTACATGTGCAAAAAAGAGCTGTCACACATATCACTGGTGATGTAAAAAACTAATCCCCAGCCTCTACTATCACACGCTAAGGTTCACAGATCTATTCTTCTCAATGCTTACTGCCACGCTGACTGTCCATTCAACTAGGGAGCTAGTGGGCTCTCAGATCTAGAGGCGAAGGTCAAGTGTTGCGGTTTTAACAAACTGTATAGGCAAGTATTTGGTTTACTCTCCAAAAGATGACTTGCCTTGTAACATTTTTTTCTTTCCCCACACAATCCCTCTTTTAATAAGCTGTAATCTTCTAAGTACTCAAATGACATTCCCATTATGTTTCTTTCTACTATGTAAAATACATTATACATTATAATTCATATTCTATGTTGCAGATTGAAAAAGATTCTGCTAGTCATAGTTTAAATTGCTTAGATCATAGTTCAATGAGTGGAAGCATATTAACTACTCCCTACCATTAAAACAAACAGTGAAAAAGACTGGTGGCACAATGCTGTCTGGCAGAAGTTCAGAGGCATTGCTTATAAGAACTAAACTGAAACAATTCTCAGCATACTCATTATCTCAGGTGCAGTAATTATACAATGCAAAAAAAAAAAAAAGCTTTTACATGAGGAATAGTAAATATTGAAAATATTGTAGCATATATCTATTCTAGTAACAGCTATGTTTGAGCACTACAGTATTTTTCAATGTTTCTGAAATTAATTTAAATCTGGATTTGAAGCAGCTATTTGATATGGACTTTGAAATATTTTTTTCTTTTTTATTGCTAAGTTATATACCTACTTTTACAGCATTGATGATACAAGTATTCTGTTTTTATTAAGTTTTATCATGAAACAAGCTCATAGTCTAAACTTTTAAAGAAAAAGTATGCCTGGTTAAGAGGGAAGAGTTTAAGCATTCTTACCATACTCCATTATCCAGATTACTCTGAAGGCTACATTCTACATCACACGCATACTGGCAGTTTCACCATGAGCTATCTTACTGTTACCTGTGTGGTCACCCTGGAGTTACAGCTTTAACCCTACATATTTTTAAAGCATGAAAACCTAAATGATAGTGTTCATGCTTTATCACTGTTGTTTAGTAAACACAGAATCACTGAAACAAACAGACTGAAGAACTGTGGACATCATCTAATTCACCTTCTTCCTGAAAGCAGGGTTACCTTTAAAGCCAGATCAGGTTGCCCAGAGCCTTGTAGAACCAAGTTTTCAAAATCTCCAAGAATGGAGATCGCACGATTTTTCTGGGCAACCACTTCCACTATTTAATCACTCTTTTATTTAAAATACCAGAAAGTAGCTTCAGCCAAAATATTAGACTACTACTCTAATTATATTCAAACCCCTGTTAATTCTAAGAATTTGTAAAAGTATTTTTAAATAGTTTTGAAATTACTTTGGGGGGACAGCAAAAATCTTGATAATTTGGAACTTTCTAAACTTAAACTATGGCTGAATCAAAATATCTCTTTTGATAGGTTTGTTCTTCACAAATTGTATTTACTTTTGCAGAACACTTAGTTTTCAAAGAAATGGAAAATTGCAGAAAAAAATCTCACTCAGGAAATTCTTAGCTTTGTTACTCTCATTTTTTTAAACCGTATGTTCTTAAAAATCACTATTTTCTGATGAGTTCTAATTTAACTTAAGAAAACATTACTTTGATCTATAAAAAATGCACAGATACCATTCCATAAGGACTGCCTCAATAGACCAATGTATGTACTAGACTAAAAATTAAGTATTTGAGAAAAAATAATTTTTATGAACATAAATAATACAGTAACAAGCAGTTGCACAGTACTCAAACTACGTATGTTCAGATGTTCCAGCATTTGGTTCTTTGAATATCATTGAGTAATTAGTCTTTGAAGTACACAGCAGAGAAAGTAACTTAAGTCATTAGAACAGAAATGTAAGTAGGTGAGCAGCAGAGACAGTGTTTTAATAAATGTTTTCTTATTTCATAAGCAGTCCCAGTAATTTGCAACTCAATTGCTTTTATTAGGTATGAGAGGTCTTTATGACTATACAAGTTGCTAGAATAAAGTACATAATACCTTAACATGGTGCTGAATTGCACATTGCATAAGTTGCAGTGGTACTTCATACATTTTGAAATGTCAATTATATGGTTCCACACATTTCCCAAACAGCACATCAACTCTTAACTCTTGCCTTCATCATTCTGAATTCTATTACTGGCAACAGGACTTGTAAAGAGGTAATAATTACCTAATCATACATTTGTTGATTAATCTGGTTTAGAGTTAATTAAATGGTAATTAAGTTCATTTCTTGTAGATTTAAGTATCCTTTAACAATCAGAGTACGTATTTAACATACTCCATGAAAACAAAAATGAAATTGCTTACATTAAACAAAAAAGGCTCTTTTTTCTGTAAACACATTCACATATGCATTAAAAACTCAGAAATACAATGCCAAACATATGCAAGGATGTAAGCACATGGAAGGCTTGCACACCAGTTTGTGTCACTGTATACACCAGTGTCAAAGGTTTCTAAAGAAGTTCTGGAATGAACTTGGTCAGCAGGATGACCATGAGCCAGCACTGTGCCCTTGTGGCCAAGAAGGAAAACAGCATCCTGGGGTGTATCAGGAGGGGGGTGATTGTAGGTCGAGAGAGGTTCTCCTCCCCCTCTACTCTGCCCTGGTGAGATCGCATCTGGAATATTGTGTCCAGTTCTGGGCCCCTCAGTTCAAGAAGGACAGGGAACTGCTGGAGAGAGTCCAGCGTAGGGCTACAAAGATGATTAAGGGAGTGGAGCATCTCCCTTATGTGGAAAGGCTGAGGGAGCTGGGTCTCTTTAGTTTGCAGAAGAGGAGACTGAGAGAGGACCTCATTCATGTTTATAAATATTTAAAGGGTGAGTGTCACGAGGATGGAGCCAGGCTCTTCTCAGTGACAAACAATGATAAGACAAGGGGTAACGGACACAAACTGGAACACAGGAGGTTCCACTTAAATTGGAGAAGAAACTTCTTCTCAGTGAGGGTAACAGAGCACTGGAACAGGCTGCCCAGAGAGGTTGTGGAGTCTCCTTCTCTGCAGACATTCAAAACCTACCTGGACGCCTTCCTGTGTAACCTCATCTGGGTGTTCCTGCTCCGGCAGGGGGATTGGGCTGGATGATCTTTTGAGGTCCCTTCCAATCCCTAACGTTCTGTGATTCTGTGATTCTGTGAATAGTCTGGTTAATTTTTTTTGAAAGCAGTTATTTCTGTAGACATTGGGCCATCACCAATTCCTATGTTATTAAATTCAAGCAAGTAAATGACCATGCTTTTTTAAATGCTTCTGCATGTGGGTTTTTTTCCATAAATCCTACCTGTTCCTTGCCCATCGACTGTAGAACTGCTAATATAATCTATTTTAGAAAAAAATGTAAAATAAACAATGCATTAAGATACAATCACAAAGGGTACAGGTGCTTAGAGCAACTCTCGGACAGCAAATCAACTATGTTATACTGAGTAAGGATGACAGGAAAGGTTCTTTTCTCTCACTTATCCCCATGATTTGCAACAGCAAACTATGATAGGAGACTGTTCTTAAAGTAGCAAAATTTAGGCAATGCCTCCCCTTTTCTGGGAATGTGATTGTAAGATAAAGAACAGGCAGAAATTACTGATTACAGGCAGTAAGAACCACAACAGCAAGCAAATTTGGACATCTTGGTACTTTCCATCTTTCCCTCCTTCTCCCAAATGCAAAGTTTTAACCTGACTTTCCTTCTGCTAAGCAAACTGGCCATTTACTTCAGTTTCTCTGCTTCCTCCAGTTCTTTTTGCCTAACAATCTTTCCTCTGACTATGCTATAAAAATGCTTTTCCTTTAATGTCCCTTATGCCTTCACATGCCTTTCAATTTAGCAGTAAAGCTCATCCAGTGAAAGTAAAATAACATTCATTCTAGAGAAAGCACATTTTTTGTAGCTTCTACATTGTTTTCATTGCTCCAGGAACCATGTACTACTCTTTGCCATAAGACTCCTATTCTTTCTGGTCATAGTAGAAAGAACCAGTGCAAGAAGAATTAGCAACATAAGTAACTTTCCTTCAGTGTTGCACTTGAAATAGGGTATCGTGTTCCCAACAGCATGGATTTCACCTACTAGTGAGGAGGATCTATAGTGCATGGTACAGGGGCAGTACAGCAAAGATGCGGAGGAATTTCCTTACAAAAATTCACTAAGACATTGTTTCACTGAAAGCTGTACTTTCTAGTGGAAAAATATATCCATTTCCAATGTTTCATTGTAAGACAAATGAATCATTAGCTGCCAGAAAGTTACCTCCATTGCAGAGTTAAGGATTTCTCTTTTTAATTCTCAATTGGACTGACAGTTACTACAAATGCTCACAACCAATTGTGTCATGTTCTTGTCATTGATAAGAAAAGCTACCTTAAAGTAAATTGACAAATAATTATAAACAGAGCTGAAAAGTCACTTAGACCTGCCTAAAAATTGAGTTATGCAGAATTTAGGCTCTCAAGTGTTAATTGAAAAGCTTGATTCACTGTTATGATTGGTGACATGAAGGAAGACATTAGTGTCATGAAAGAAAAGCTTAAAGCTGTTATGTACTTTAATATTCAAGTTGATGAATTGGAGCAATGCCTGTGCTCATATTTAGCTAGATCTGTTATTCAAAATCAGAACTTCATTCTGGCAAACTCAAGATATAAGAGAGGAGAGGCACTGAGCAGGTAATTAAATCCTAGTCTCCTCTCTTTCTGAGTATTCTAACTGCTAAGACTACACAGTAAACATCATCAGGGTCTTTGGATCACAACTGAGATTTGTCCCCTACACATGTGTAAAGGCATCTAGAAGTGCAGACATTGAAGAGTTTTACTCTGCAACCAAGTACCATAAAATTTGGACATTGCCATGATTTAACTTCCAGGTACCTAAAACTGCATAAAGACCCACATACCAAGATTAATGGGCATTCTGAGTTCCCTAGAATAACTCAGTCTAACATGAATTTAAACAACGGTTTAGTTTGGGTTTTTTTAATAATGTATGAAATTCTTATGGAATGTTTTCAAATGAAAATTTATTTTCATTCTCAGAAAGCTTTCTGTGATTTTCAAATGAAGATTTAATATCCTACTTGCTTGCATAGCAGCATAAAAATATTCTCTGATGACCCTAGACTGCGTTGGATGTTTTTTTTCCAGGCAGAATGGTCCAGAACATTTTAAACACTAAAAAAATGGCTGTTAGCAATAAGACTGAGTTACTATGAATTCCTATAAACTTTCAATAATGAATTAATCATACCATGACGATGCAACTACTACTGCCTGGTGTAACTGCCAAAAGTGGTTTTTCCATTCTAGAGGTATATTAACATAGTATTTTATAAATAGTGTGGAAGTTGCATTCATGTTAATATTTATGAGTATACACTGGCGTGCAAGAATGATGCTTTATGGGTATATTTAAGAAATAAGTTATGTTAGATCACTTAAGGATTATCTTGTCTGTTAGCAGGAAGAAGCAAACATAAACCAACAAAAGTATTTATCTAGTCTACAAGATGAATATTCAGGTTCCTTGACATGGTTCCCCTAGAAATTGCACCAGCTGGAGCTACAGTTAGTTGCTCAGCTGGGAACTCCATCCTACACATGTACAGCTCATGAATGTGAAGCAGCCAGCATATTCTATTTCTAGTTGAATGACTTAACAGTAACTGACACTGAATAGTCTGTATTTTACAAGTATTACAGAACAGGCAATAATTTAATTCTGTCCCTAAACTACAAAAATATTCAAAATATACAAAAATAGCAACACTGCATTGCAAATATTAACAGAAACACCTGTCTGTAAATTACAATTGCTACATAAAAACATTAAAATACTTTCCTCTTTCTCCTAAAACTTTATGGCTGCCCTGGATAAGTGGAAGTTCTGCTGCCTCCTGTTTGATCCAAACGTGATTCTTTTAGGCAGTAATTATGCATATGATAGCAGTGACAGATTTGCTAGCACTGAACTCAGTTCCCTTCACCTCGGTCAGTAAAAAAAGAAATTACTTATTTTGACTAGGTTTACTCTGGCTTCTTTTACAGTACCATTTAATACCATCAGTTCAAGGACTCAATTTCACTGAGCTGCAACACATTAAAGGATAAATGTAACAAAAAAAAATTTATTATTGATAATTTTTTAGGACAGTATTCAACAACAGATTCTTTTTCTACTATAATGCAAAAACTTCCCAGACTGAAATTTTTTACCTCTCTGACATTAAAACTGACAAAGTATGCTTATAGCAACTTGGAATTATATTAGGATGACAAATTGTGCTTGCTGCACAGTAGTATGGGGGTATTACAGGGTTGTTATTAATACTTCTAGAAAGCTCTCTATTAGATCAAACCAATAACTGATCTTACATATACTAGTGGATCTGGTATACTACAACAAGCGGTTGGGTGGGGGAAGAAGATAATTGTAACATGTGCAGAAGTGGGATAATAATAGTAATGCAGAGGAGAGCATAAAATTGCAACTATTATTCTGTTGCCAGTGGGTTATAAGAATCTGATCCTGAAATTACTACATATAGAATTAACCAGCTCAGTACAAGCTACACTGATCATTATTACATTTTCAGGCAGAAAAGGACCTGGGGGTGTTGGTGGACAGCAGGATGACCATGAGCCAGCTATGTGCCCTTGTGGCCAAGAAGGCCAATGGCATCCTGGGGTGTATCAGAAGGGATGTGGTTGTAGGTCAGAGAGGTCCTCCTTTCCCTCTACTCTGCCCTGGTGAGACCGCATCTGGAATATTGTGTCCAGTTCTGGGCCCCTCAGTTCAAGAAGGACAGGAATTGCTTGAAAGAGTCCAGCACAAGAGCCATAAAAGTGATGGAGGGAGTGGAGCATCTCCCTTATGAGGAGCAGCTGAGGGAGCTGGGTCTCTTTAGTCTGGAGAAGAGGAGACTGAGGGGTGACCTCATTAATGTTTATAAACTTGTAAAGGGCGAGTGTCAGGAGGAAGGAGCCAGGCTCTTCTCTGTGTTGTCAAATGATAGGACAAGGGGCAATGGGTGCAAGCTGGAGCATAGGAAGCTCAACCTGAACATAAGTAAAAGCTTTTTCACTGTAAGGGTGACAAAGCACTGGCCCAGGCTGCCCAGAGAGGTTGTGGAGTCTCCTTCTCTGGGGACATTCAAAATCCGCCTGGACACGTTCCTGTGTGACCTAGTCTAGGTGATCCTGCTCTGGCAGGGGGGTTGGACTGGATGAGCTTTCAAGGTCCCTTCAAATTCCTAATATTCTGCGATTCTGTGACATTGTATTTGCCAATCAGCACCACACAACAGTATTTTAGAAGAGGACATAAGTGTGCCATCTGTAGCTTTCTTAGTGATGATTATTTACATATGCCTAAGGGTACCAGTATCTGGCATTCAACCCTTTCATAATTTATAACCAGAGCCATTGCCACAATAATCTGTTCTATTGATGGCTGCCTTGATACTGCTAGTATTACAGTTTGACTTAATCTTTCCATTTATTAGGAAAAAAAAATTAAGAAGCCAGAGAGGGTATAAGCTATTTTATTTCTAATGTGGTTTTATAGCTCCAGTTTGTATTCTTCACTATCTGACATTTTGCATGTCATATGGTGTGTTTCCTCAGGGAAAGTAAATCGGCTTCTCTCCTGGAGTGCAAGCTTCCTAATACACAAAAAAAGTGCTTTGTTTGAGAGCAAAAGTACTGTACAGTTGTTATGGTAACTGGGTTTTAAAAGGAAGTGCGTAGTTTTGAGGGGCATCTGCTTAATTCCCAAACAAATTCTTCACCCCAGCTGCCCTCAAAGGAATGGTTTTAAATCAGTCTCTTGCAAGATGCAAAGAGCGACTTCAAGCTGAGAAGCTTAGCACAGCTCCCACTGGCTCAATGAAAAGGATGATCCCCTTATTTCAGCTGTAAGAGCTGCTGTTTATGAGCCACAAGAGTTCTCGCTTATGTCGCAGTTCTGTTAATGTAAAGGAAGAATACATTGCAAGTCCAGCTGAGGCAGTACTCAGTGTTTGTATGCTACTAGAAAACCAAATTCTACTTGGCAGAAACAGAGTATCCTCTTTTCTTCCTGGACATACGTACAAGAATAAGTTCCAATGCAGGTATAAGGTCCTGTACAAATAACGAAAAAGCATAAATAGAAATCCAGCTGGTGCACGTGTGTGGCAGGAGCTGGAAATGGCAATGGCTATCACAGCTGCCACTGTACTGTTAGAATCTGTCACAGAAGTTTTAATAAGTTATGAACTTTGAATCTAGGTTCTTTTAGATTCTAACTTGAATCAGTCAAAGCTGATAACATTGAGTTAGTGCTCTTTATGTAGGTTTTTGTATTTTCAATAGCAACATTACACAGATGAAGGTTTCGGTGGTTTTTTTGTTTTGTTGTTGTTTTTCTGAAATATGCAGCACTTCCATATGCAACATACATATGCACACAGACAAATGAATATGAATATTCACACTAGTGATAAATTATAACAGAATTAATGGCTTTGTATGGAAAAAATGTGGTCAGTCAAGCAACAGAAAGATCATCCAATGACTCAGAACTACAGCTAAAGAGCCAGGTAAGATTCCTAATGTTACAAGTGACACACAGAGGTACTAAGTAGTTCTTTCAAAGCAACATTTACAATTAAGCACAGACTGGAACAAAGTAAAACAAAGTAACTGAACATGTAAAGAGTCATGCATTATATTAACTTTAAAATAACTATCTTCTCAAAGCTTTTACTGAATGAGATCCAAATATACAAAGTCAAATACAGTCTTGTTGAAATATGAATGGCTTGAGAAAGATTATTATATAACAACAATAAATTTCAGCAATTAGAAGTAGAAAAACTAAATCTGGATTAAACTAAAGCAAGGAGTTCAAAATATGAGGCCTTTAATGACATGTTACATTGTAGCTGCTAAAAATACACATGCTTCTCACCTGATATTGCTTTGCATTCAAAAATCTTAGTCTTAACAAATATACAAGTATTTAATTATAGCAAAGCATCAGTATTATTTTGTACTGATAAAAATAATAGAGAATCGACAAGCCCAGTAGAAAGCATTACTTATATGGCTTCTCCATGCCCTTGTCATTTTTACTTATTTTTAATAGTGTCTTTGTTTTCAGGGCTGCTTTGAAAGATGGGCATCAGATGGCTGTTTATGCATATAAAAAATGTGTATCTTTAAAAACCTCTAAATTATATCTAGTTTATAAATACTGCCAACTTTCTGCACCTGCACTGAATCAAGCCAGACTATATAAGGAGGAATTGTATGTTCACAGATGCATCTTAACATTAAAGTCCATTTCATTTACATGACCCTGGAGCCTTGTCCAAACAAGCTCACTTGAGCTTTACCCAGATGGTGGCCATTTGCTTGGGCTTCATTTATTACTATTCCCTTACGTTAAGGCAGGCATCCAGCTGGCAGAGAATCACAGACTTTTGCTGTAGAGATTACACGTCTTCATCGCTGCATGGTAAATAAGGGAATGACAGTTATAAATGTGCTAACATTTGCATCATTTTCTTGCCTAACCTACTGTGTACAAGCTTGTTTTGTGCCTGAAAATAATATATACATACCTTAATAGACACAGTCATGAAAGAATTGCAGCAAGAGAAGAAAGGAGCTGCCCTGAATTAACAGGACACTAGTACTGTGGTCTAAGTCTAAAATAAAGCTCCAAACCCCCAAAAAAACTAGTGCAGAATAGGAACCAAAATAACAAAGATGAGGATGTTGTGAAGAAATAAACAAGCTTTTCAGCAAATTCTTGATCTAACTACTTAAGCAGATTACTATGAAGCTGTTTAATTTTAAAATATTTTACTATGGAAAATGCTTGACAGATGCTCTCTATTAACCACTGTCCCCTCCCCAGAAGGGGAAGATAAAGAGAATAAGGGAGAAAGACTTATGGGTTGTAAAATAAAACAGGTTTAATGAAACATTAACAATAATACAAAAAGATTGTAATATAAATAGGAATATAATGAAATACATACAAACATATATAAAACCGATATCAACCCTCTAATAACAATTTCATCTCCAGAGGCTCTGTAGAGCACAGCACTGAAAAAAGTTCCAGACCGGACTCAGTAGCAGGTGGGAGCAGGATTCAGGAACTAGATTCGGGAATGCATGGATCAGGATCCAAGGCAGACGAACTAGCAGGGTTCTGTTCAGACACCAGCCACACCAGAAGTGACAAAGGCAAGGAAAAGAGAGCGCTTGACCCTCGTGATCCCTCAGCTTCATACTGTATGACGTATGTTGGTCAGTATTAGGTCAGCTGTTCTGTCTGCTCTTTCCCACAGGTGCAACATCTCACAACACCTCAATATGGCATCCATGATGTGGCTGTAGCTTTGGTCTCCACATGCATAAGTACAAGTAACAGCTATATTTACATACCATACATAATAGTAACCATAAACATCAAGAACTATCACTTGTATAAACACACACTCTCTGGAAAAACATGCCATTAGTTTCAGAAAGTACAACCACTTAGAGAGATCACTGAAACAGTAAAAATTACTAAATAGAAAATGAATTCTATTTAGCTCAAACCAGGACAATCAGTAAACAGATTAATGAAATATACAAGCAACAGTTTTTATTTAAAATGTCACAAGGCTTTATATTCTGTGTCTTAGCATATATGTAAGAAAAACAGGTAGTGCTGCCTGCATGAACTGATACATGTTAAGACTGAAACTTTTACCAGTGTGTAACTGTGACTGTTAATTCCACCTTCTGCAGAAATTAAATACTAAAGATATTCCTAAAATATTTATATATCACATTCCTTTAATGTTAGTACTATATTACACTGTTTCCTATCATCACACAGTTTTGTTATTATCGTGGTATTTTCCTTAAGATAGCACTTAAGATATGCAACCCACTGATCTATGCCCATGTTTAAAATAAAAATATAAATAAAAAATAAAAATACCTTCTTCAAAACCAATCTAAAGATAGAATATTATACATAGTATATATCAGCAGACCTAACATAGGCATGGTGGTTTGTAATTCTTTTACGTGAGGAGTGTTAAGTTAACCACAACTGCTCTACTATGGGAAAAATGTGACTGGTTTATGCCACTAAACAATATACAATAAATTCGTATTATTATTGGCAGCAGTCAATGCATATTCAGGTATCCAGTATTAAAATGAAAAACCTCTTATATTCCATCAACATTAATGACACCAGTACCTAAAACATTTATTATTTTTTT
>NW_010169809.1:0-3456 GCF_000695765.1 Mesitornis unicolor
TTTTAGGTCAATTTTTTTCATTTTGGGTTCAAATTTCCACCTTTTTAAGTCAAATTTTCCTATTTTTGGGCAGACTTTCCATTTTTTGGGTTCAAATTTCCTCACTTTTAGGTCAAATTTTTCTGTTTTAGGTCAAATCTTCCTATTTTGGGGTAGGTTTTCCCATTTTGGGTCAAATTTTTCCATTTTGGGTTCAAATTTCTCCAGTTTTGTGTCAAATTTTCCTATTTTGGGTTCAAGCTTCCACATTTTTAGGTCAAATTTTTCCTTTTTGGGTCAAATTTTTCCATTTTAGGTCAAATTTTTCCATTTTGTGTTCAAGTTTCCCCAGTTTTAGGTCAAATCTTCCTATTTCTGGGTAGATTTTCCCCTTTTGGCTTCAAATTTGCAAAGTTTTAGGTCAAATTTTTTCATTTTAGGTCAATTTTTCCTGTTTTTGTGCAGATTTTCCCCATTTTTAGGTCTAATTTTCCCTTTTTGGGTTCAAATTTCCCCATTTTTAAGTCAAATTATCCTGTTTTAGGTCAAATCTTCCTATTTTTGGGCAGATTTTCCCATTTTGGGTTCAACTTTTCCCTTTTTGCCTTCAAATTTTCCCATTTTGGCTTCAAATTTCCACATTCTCAGGTCAATTTTTTTCATTTTAGGTCAATTTTTACTATCTTTGTGCAGATTTTCCCTATTTTTAGGTCAAATTTTCCCATTTTGGGTTCAAATTTCTCCATTTGTAGGTCAAATTTTCCTGTTTTAGGTTAAATCTTCATAATTTTGGGCAGATTTTCCTCATTTTGAGGTCAAATTTTCTCATTTTTGGTTAAACTTTCCCATTTTAGGTTCAAGTTTCCCCATTTTTAGGTCAAATTATCCTATTTTAGGTCAAATTTTCATATTTTTGGGCAGATTTTCCCTATTTTGCCTTCAAATTTCCCCATTTTGGGTTTAAATTTCCACATTTTTAGGTCAAATTTTTCTACTTCAGGTCAAATTTCCACATTTTCAGGTAAGATTTTCCTACTGTGGGACAGATTCTCCTATTTTGGGTCGTATTTTTCCATTTTGGGTTCAAATTTCCTCATTTTTAGGTCAAATTTTCCCACGTTGGGTTTAAATTTCCACATTTTTAGGCCAAATTTTTCTATTTTAGGCCCAATTTTTCCTATTTTCGGGCAGATTTTCCCCATTTTCACGTCAAACCTCCCCATTCCTTGGCGAATTCTCCCCCTTTACCCACAATTCCCCGCTTCCTCCCCAGACGTGGCTGTTCGGCTACGAGCTGACCGACACCATCATGGTGTTCTGCGAGGAGCGCATCCTCTTCATGGCCAGCAAGAAGAAGGTGGAGTTCCTCAAGCAGGTGGCGCACGGGAAGGGCGGCGAGGGGGCCAACGGCGTCCCCACCATCACCCTCCTGGTGCGCGAGAAGGTGAGCGGCACCAAGATGGCGGCGGGGGGCACCAAGATGGCGGTTTGGGGCACCAAGATGGCGGTTTGGGGGCGCCAAGATGGCGCTTTTCCCCAAATTTGTTGGTTTTGGCCCCAGATTTTTGTTGCTCCCCAAATTTGTCCTCAATTTCCCCCCAAATTTGGCCTTTTCCGCCCAAAATTTGGCCTTTTCCCGCCAAAATTTGGCCTTTTCCCCCCAAATTTCTCCTTTTTCCCCCCAAAATTTGGCTCTTTCCCCCAAAATTTGTGCTTTCTTCCCAAAAACTTGTCCTTCTTCTCAAAAATTTGGGGTTTTCCCCTCCGATTTGTCTCTTTCCCCCAGAACTTGTTCTTTTTCCCCCAAAATTTTGATTTGTTCTCCTCAAATTTTCATTATTTTCCCCCAAAATTTGGTTTTTTCCCCTTAAATTTTGGCTTTTCCCCCCAAATTTCTCCTTTTTCCCCCCAAAATTTGGCTCTTTCCCCCAAAATTTGTGCTTTCTTCCCAAAAACTTGTCCTTCTTCTCAAAAATTTGGGGTTTTCCCCTCCGATTTGTCTCTTTCCCCCAGAACTTGTTCTTTTTCCCCCAAAATTTTGATTTGTTCTCCTCAAATTTTCATTATTTTCCCCCAAAATTTGGTTTTTTCCCCTTAAATTTTGGCTTTTCCCCCCAAATTTCTCCTTTTTCCCCCCAAAATTTGGCTCTTCCCCCAAAATTTGTGCACTTCTCCCCCAAAATTTGTGCTTTTTTCTCAAAAACTTGTCCGTTTCCTTAAAAATTTGTCTCTTTCCCCCAAAATTTGGCTTTTTCCCCCAAGTTTCTCCTTTTTCCCCCCAAAATTTCTCTTTTTCCCCCAAAATTTTTCACTTTTCCCCCAAGACTTTTCAGTTTCCCCCGAAATTTTTGTTTTCCTCCAAATATTTCTGTTTTCCTGCCAAGTTTTTCCATTTTCCCTCCAAATTTCCCAATTTTCCCCCCCAATTTTTCTCTTTTCCCTCTAAATTTTCCATTTTCCCCCAAAATTCCCCATTTTCCCCTCAAATTTCCTATTTCCACCTCCAAATTTTTTGTTTCCCCTCCAAATTTTTTGTTTCCCCTCCAAATTTTTTGTTTCCCCTCCAAATTTTTTGTTTCCCCTCCAAATTTTTTGTTTCCCCTCCAAATTTTTTGTTTCCCCTCCAAATTTTTTGTTTCCCCTCCAAATTTTTTGTTTCCCCTCCAAATTTTTTGTTTCCCCTCCAAATTTTTTGTTTCCCCTCCAAATTTTTTGTTTCCCCTCCAAATTTTTTGTTTCCCCTCCAAATTTTTTGTTTCCCCTCCAAATTTTTTGTTTCCCCTCCAAATTTTTTGTTTCCCCTCCAAATTTTTTGTTTCCCCTCCAAATTTTTTGTTTCCCCTCCAAATTTTTTGTTTCCCCTCCAAATTTTTTGTTTCCCCTCCAAATTTTTTGTTTCCCCTCCAAATTTTTTGTTTCCCCTCCAAATTTTTTGTTTCCCCTCCAAATTTTTTGTTTCCCCTCCAAATTTTTTGTTTCCCCTCCAAATTTTTTGTTTCCCCTCCAAATTTTTTGTTTCCCCTCCAAATTTTTTGTTTCCCCTCCAAATTTTTTGTTTCCCCTCCAAATTTTTTGTTTCCCCTCCAAATTTTTTGTTTCCCCTCCAAATTTTTTGTTTCCCCTCCAAATTTTTTGTTTCCCCTCCAAATTTTTTGTTTCCCCTCCAAATTTTTTGTTTCCCCTCCAAATTTTTTGTTTCCCCTCCAAATTTTTTGTTTCCCCTCCAAATTTTTCATTTTCCCCCCAAAATTTTTCATTTTCCCCCCAAGTTTGTCACTTTTCCCCTTAAATTTCCCATTTTTTCCCCCAAAATTTCCCATTTCCACCCCAAATTTCCCATTTTTCCAAAAATTTCCCAGTTTCCCCCAAAATTTCCCATTTTCACCTTAAAACTTCTTATTCGCCCCAAAATTTTGTCCTGAATTTTCTGTTATCCCCGAATTTTTCCCTTTTCCCCGCAAATTTTTCCCTTTTCCC
>NW_010169810.1:0-5116 GCF_000695765.1 Mesitornis unicolor
CTAACTGCTTCAGTGCTTGCCACCAGAGTTTAATTCACCTGTGCAATGCTTCACCCCCACAGACAGCACAACATTTCCTTCAGAAAAGGACATTTTGGGTTCAGGTGCTGGGCCAGGGCAGCTGTGCAGCTCCAGCTCCTGTGCTGCCGGCCCGGCCCCCAGCAGCCTCCCTGCGGCAAGATGGCGCCCGGGGGCAGGCAGCAGCCAGCCCTTTGGCGGGAAAACCACCGCCCTCAGCCCTGCCCTTGTCAGAACGTTCTGCTGCCCCTGCCCTGGGGCACAGTGGGGAGGGGGTCCTGGCCAGCCAGGGTGCTGCCCTTCACAGGTGAAGTGTGAGGCTCTGCTCCCTAAGAATGTGGCTCCATGTCTGCTGAGGTGATCAGACTAACAGGTTAACAGGTTTCAGGCCACTAAAGTCCCTTCCAGCTCTGAAAAGAGGATTTAAACAGTTATTTTACCTGTAAATATAAAAAATGAACACAGCTGATGTCCTCATCTGCCTCAAAGGCCCTGACGCTGTGCTTTGCTCTGTCCCCTGTGCAGCTCGTGTGGCTGACCCCAGACGCAGGGGTGCACTGCCTGCGCCACGGCTGCTGCGTGAGGCAAATCCCGCAGGTGAAGCTGTGGGCGCCGTGGTGCCGAGCGCAGAGCCAGCGGGCAGCACAGGGCACTCGAGCGCACACGAGCACAAGTCTGAGCTGCCGAAGTGAAGTGATCCACAGACCAGGGCAGCCAGCGAATGCCAGCAGGGTTTTGTGTCTTTCCTCAGGGAAAGTGTGAGCACCACTCGGTGCTCACAGCCGTCTGCGTGGGGAGAAGGAGGGCTGTAGAGCTGGTGAAACAGAGGAGGGAGGGGAAGTTACAGAGACCTTACGTTCTCTGTAAATGTCCATTACTAAATAGTTCATTGTGCTGTGGTTTGTGATCAGGCTGTAAAGTGTTTGACAGGGAAAAGGCAGTTCTGTCCCTATTACCTCTCTGGTAAGAGCTGACAGTTGATTTCTCAGGCTAATGGGAGCACCAGAGCGGATCTGGGCAAGGGATTTAGAATAAAGACACCACATAACAGCGTTTGCAGAAGGAGCAGTTTTTCTGGGGGTGGGGAGTTCCCCCCTAGGGACAGGTAAATCAACATAAGTGTTATCTGTTGTCATCTGCTCACATCAAAGTTGCTTAAATTCTATCCACAACTGTTTCACCGGGGAAACAGAAATCTCCTGGACAGTACATCGTGTGTCAGCCTGAAGATAATCCTCAGCCTGAATTCCCTGTGCTGGATGTGTCAGGGTGAATCGCTATGGGGAATGCCAGGATGATCCAGAACTGATGTAATGAATTGGTGATTGGGAAACTCAAATAAATTTCGTTTACTGAGCCCCAGAAGAAATCAGCAGAGATCATGGTTTCCAGGTTAAATACCTTTGCTCTACTTTACAGTGCTCTAAGTTAATCTTTCTCTATCTAGTAGCCAGGATGACCAGCACAGGTAATCTTTAACCACCAGCCATTGACTTACAAGGGTCACAGCATTTTCCCTTCCGTGATCCAAGTTGTCCTGGCACTACATACGCCTCACCTTTAGCCATCAGTGTGTGGTACTGGCGCTGGTAAATGTGCTCCCTTGAATGTCTGTGAAGGCTGATGCCCCTGGAATACTGTGGTGGTCTGGGCTAAACAGATAAATACCAGATAAATACCAGCTTTGCCCACTTTGCGCCCAAGAATTCCTGTAGCAGCTTTCCCTCAAAGATCGTATGATCATCCCCTAAACTGATGTAAGCCGGCACAGATTCACAGACATCACCAGGTCACAGCAAAGGGTGAATTCAGTTACACTGCTGGTACGTGTCAGTTTTCTCCATAAAGGGATCCGGCCGAAATCTTTGTCCCAGATTTGTCTCAGAGTTTTAAACCAAGTGAGCCATGCCCACAGATTGTGGGTTATAACAGGATTTTTCCATAGGTGAAATACCCAACCGCAAATCAGTTTAAGAGTATTGATTACCTGCTCATTAAAGACAGAGCTGGAGTAAAGCCAGAGATACAACTCAAATTCTCATCGGTGAATGGCCATTAGTGCAACTGCCACGTGCTGAGGGAAGGAAAATCGTTAAATATTGGGGTTCCAGAGGACTGGAGAACTGGGGTCTCCCTGGACTGGGGCCTCAGTCGTTCCTTTTTAAACCTCTGCACCTTACAGCCCTGGATTTTTCCGATCAGAATCTTTTGCTCTAACTCCCTCCTCAGCTTAGGGCCTTGTTTCCCATCTCTCAAAACAGCAGTTGACTTTAACCTGAGGTTTGGGATTAATTAGGTGCATAACATGAGCTATCAGGCCATCCAAATGAGGAAGAGAAAGCTCTTCCCAATCCACCCGCTTCTCCCCACTTTCTCTACCTGCGCACCATGATCCTTTGCTGTGTTATTTTTCTTTTTGTGTAAAGTTCAGACTGTTCTGATTTTAAGTGTGGAGAAAAAAAAAGCATGAGAACTGATTCAGGAGAGCCTCTCTCGGGTCATGTAAATGAACCCTGAATTCACCCTTTGCTGTGACCTGGTTATGTCGGCAATCTGTGCTGGCTTACATCAGTTTAGGGGATGACCATACGATCTTTGCGAGGAAATTGCTACAGGAATTCTTGGGCGCAAAGTGGGCAAAGCTGGTATTTATCTTCAGTTTGAACTGAATGCTGAAACTGGCTTTTGAAATTTACTTAAATTAACAAAGTAATTCTGGTTGTTAAGCCCTTTCAAACAGGCTTCCTAAATGAGCTTTGCTGAACACGTAAGGTGTTTATGACTAAATTAACCAGCTGCCTAGGTTTCTTTTTCCAAAGGCATCTACAGCACTCACAAACACTTGCGGGCCCATATCATTTTGAAACAGAACAGTTCTCCTAATACATTAGTGAGCTCTTCATATGTACAGAATATGTCACCCCTTTTTTCCCCCAAACTGTTGTTCTTAATTGAAGAATTTCATAATTTAGGTACTGCAGAGCCAGACCACAGCTTCTTGCTGTTTCTTAAATCTTCCCAGTGGGAAAAACTTCCTGGCATAGCCCTGGTTTTGCCCCTGTGGTCAGTTACTCCTCCCTCAGTTCTGGAGTTGTTCCTTCACTCCATTCCTCAGATTTCTAATTACTCTTCGTATCCTCCACATTTTACCTACGATAAACGATAGGCAGTCACTCCTGTACGTGACGTTTCCTCCTCTGCACAGTGAACCGCAGCAGGAGCAGCACAGGGATCAGGATCCCAGCACAGCGTGGTGGGAAGGGGCCCAGCACCGCACAGCGCCAGCAAACCTTGTGTGGGGGCCCCTCTACAAACCTTCAAGGGGAGCGTGTGGCCCCCAGAGGAACATGCAGCGTGCATTGCATTATCTGTCCTTGTGTCACCTTTACTAACATCTGAGCAAACCAGCCTTTTTTTTAAAGGATTTCCAAATAATTTGGCGTTTAATTTCAAAGAACTGGACCCAAACCAGTCTGCAACAGCAATGAATGTTGCAATGCCATTTCAGACCCTCACCAGTGACCTTACTTCTGTGAGGTCTTACATTGAAAACTCTTTTTTTTTTTTTTAAGACATTACTTTTAGGACTTAGGACTGTTACAAAATACTTAATTTTTAATGGAATAGAAGCACAGTAATGGAAGTAAGCGATGAAATACCAATCAGTTGACTATCAGGAAGGCTAGCGAACTGAAGCTGTGACTTTATGTTTAGAGAAATCTCAGGTTCAAATCCCACATGAGCCTTCACAAAACCATGCCCTAAATTTGGGGCTTTATGCAATGGTCTGGATTATCTGGATGAGGTCCTGAAACGTGTTTAATTCCTGGTTTTGCCATTGGTGTCCAGAGAGGCTCGACTGAAATCAGACTTTTCCCCCATCTCACGCGTGTGCTGGAAAGTAAAACCTATGACAAATGTGTGTGAGTTCTGGAAACTGTGCAGAAAAGACAGTAAATCAAAATGAAAACTGAAAAAATAGACTGGTAACAGCCAGTGAACGGCAAGATTAGCACTGCAAAAGGAGGAATTGATTAAATCAGCCTCGCCGGAGGAAGTAAGCAATTAATATGAACACAGAGTAAACACCCTTCATCTCAGGGTTAAGCAAAACAGGCAGCCTAAAAAACCCTGTATTTTGTTTTTCCCTACCCACATATGGTCTCGCTGAAGGGACAGTGAAAAGTGAGACCTCAGAGCTTTCTCTCCAGGCTGTCTGACTAAAGGTGACTGTGGTCTGTGCTGCAAGGGCCATCTCCCTCCCCCAGATCAATATTTTAATATCACTTATCAGAGAGAATGAATTGTTTACTTTAAAACCGCAGGACCCCATAAAGGGCGAGGGAAAGGTGTGCACTGGACAGAGGCTTTCCACCGCTGCCGAGAACCCAGGGCAGGAACCCGAGCCCTCCAAACCACAATCCAGCGATATTCGGCAGGAGAACCTGCGTCCCACAGCGCACGGCACCAGCGATCGCCCAGCAGCTGTGTCGGATGGTAAGTGCCCTCCTGGGCTCCCTTCCCGTGAGGACAAGGAGATGATAAAACGCACTAACAGAGATAAACCAGTGCGGGTGAATTCTGAATACTAAGCACTGCTGCATACCAAACCAAAATATCTGCAAATGCCTGTGGCCTGTCTGTGTAATTTAGCAGCATTTAATGTCTTGTAGATAGTGATCACTTTCAAAGAGAATAGGCTTTTATTTGTGTCAATGGGCCAGCCACCCTAAACGTTTATTGTTAAACACCAGAACAGGGGTGGCGGGGAAGCGGGCAGTAAGTGTGGTCAGACTGCATCGGGGTTACAGGAATAAAAAAAAACGGGTTCTGTGATCCACCAGAATGCTTCCTGCAAAACCCTCTTGTTTTCAGAGTCTCAACTGGAACATTCCAGTAACACTCTTCATACAAACCTCTAGCACAGGAGTGGCAAAAAGTGGATATTTTCTTTTCCCTGATGTTTATACTTTGCTTTCTCCCTGTACTGTCCAGTAACTTTCCCGTTGTTTCGGGGTTTTTCCTCCATTGCAATACTAAAAACTAGTGGCCGTTTCTCTTTCTTTGCTTTTTGTCTTGGAAACATTCAAACTATTCC
>NW_010169810.1:5149-9769 GCF_000695765.1 Mesitornis unicolor
GTAACACTGCGTGCAGCTGCCCCGTTGGCCTGGCCATCTGCTGCCACACACCTCAGCGCAGCCTGGAGGGGTTCCCTCCTGCCAGGGCCCCGCTGCTCTTTGCAATTGCCAGGGTTTTCCTCAGAGAGCTGAATTACAGCAGGATCCTGCCTGACCCCTCTTCTCTGCTGCAGAGACAGCTGAGTAAAATACGTATGAGGAAAGGTAAGGGGGAAAACCACCGATACTGTGATGAATTAGAAAGCAATGTACTGTTCTTACGCTCCTTTGGCATTTGTTTCTCACTATCAGCTATAGGCATAGGCACATTTATTAAAAATACCCTCGTGGACCCTGGGTCCACAAGTGCAAGCTGCATCCTAACCAGACAGAGCATGTTCTGGGTGTGACCATGTATTTGCCATCATTAATTCAAAAACCTCAGAGCTGTTTTGATGCAGAGGGTGTGCAGCAGCTCCTTACCTTCTTTTAGAGACGTCTGCTTCACTGCTGTGATTTCAGTGTCCCGACCTGTGGATTTGCACATCTGCCTGACAGCTCTGTACGTGTTCAAATGCACAGCTCTTCCCCACTACCGCGTGCGCAGTCCCAAAACACTGACAAAATCAGCAAAAGATGAAAAGCACCTGGAGGAGTTTCAGCCCTGCCCAAGCATTTAGAGGCTTGCTTCCTTGACAAGAATGGGATAACAGAGCAGTTGTAGTCATTGAGTTTGAAAAACACATCAGTCTGACCCAGTAGCCAGTCAGGGGAGGTCCGTTTCTCTGCTGTTGGCCAGCCAAGGGCCACTCACAACTCCAGCACATGCTGCCAGTTCAGGCCTTCACTGAGCTTTGATTTGAGGTGCTTGGAACTCAGTGGTTAAATTAGTGCAGAGCCTCAGTGAGTCTGCACTGACTGATTGACACTGGCTGAACTAGATTACATCCAACAAAAAGATCCAGAAAAGACACAAAGTGGTATCAAAAGTAAGGACTGCAGACGAAATACCTTGTTACATCGCAGCATTTGCTGGTGGCTCAGAGCTGCTCAGCACATGGTGGCAGCCCGGGTTTGTGTGGGTCAGCGTCTGCTCCCTGCCGGCACCTCGACTTCTGATGCTGTGGAGCAGAGCGAGCGACATTTCCCTACCTGGTGATGTGCACAGAAACACCCGTATTCGGGAGCCCTGTGCCCTTACCCTCAATCATTTCTCATACAGCTCCCTTCACTGTCTCAGAGCAGTCCCAAGCTGCCACTCCTCTGCAGAGGATTCCTTTGGGGACCGTTTCCTTCGAGAGCCCTGCTCATGAGCTCCAGTGCCTCCGCTGCCCTGGCAGATGCCCACACAGGCTCTGATTTGGGGCACACTTCTCTCAAACTGCAGCATGCCCTGACCCAAGCTAGGGGCTGCCTCTGCTGCTTCCAAAAGCCAGCATTTAAAATGGGGACCCCTTGTTCTCGACAAGCACAGAAATGTGATTTTCCTCCATTGCATACATACCTCAAACGTTTAGCTTTTACAAACAGCTGATGACAGAGGCTTGGCCCCTCTCCCGTCTCCCAGCTGGGATGCCCGATGGGAGTCCTGACAGCGACTGAGGATAAAGCAGAGGCGTTGAGGCTGTTAATGCGTGCAGCGACACAGGGCAGTGACTCAGGAGAGAGCACAAACGAGCCGGACAGGGGGGCGAAGCCCACAGGAGGAGCTCTGCGGATCTGAGTCTGCCTCCTGAATGCTTTGGCTTGCTTAACAGGCTTTTGCTAAAATGCAACCAGGTCCAGCAGGCTATGGAGTCCAGTTTTATTACAAACGGGTAGCGAATGCTCCCGATTGTGTTAAAATGGGAACACATTTACTGAGCCTACAAAATCATGAGACGGGTAGTTGAAAAGCATTGCAGCGAGACGTCCCAGCCTCATCTCTTGGCACAGAAAGACAGCTCCATCCCCTCCCACGACGCTTCCACCCAGCCCACACAGCACTCTTTTGAGTCAGAAATTCCAGTTTTCGGTAGCTACAAGAACCATTTCTGCACTCAGCACGTACAAAATCTACCCAAATTCATGCAATATGTAACATTAATGTTTCATGTACTTTGCTCTCCTTGAAAGATTTTCACCAATTCCAGGGGAATTAAGGAATTCCACCCTGTGGTCTGCTGCTTCTTTTTTCCCCATTTAAGTTAGCAGACTTCATTACAGTCATTGATCACTTACTAATACTGCTGTCCCCATTGATGAACATTCACTAGCTGGCCTGCACTTTCACAGAGCTATGCTCTGTCTGCACAGGTTTCCTCCATTTAATCTCCAGAATGGTCGTGCACGGGTGGTCCCACAGCCTTTACAGACCGAGGAGAAAGTGGGTACACAGAGGAGTACGACACAAAGACTCCTATGGTTCTCCCAAGCTCTGCTTTCCAATCTCCCCCCTTCCTGTGCTCCTTTCTCTGTTTTCTCTGCTTCTCTGTAGTATTGGTAACAGATCACCACATTGCTGCGGCTTAAGAAATGACTGCATCCTGGGCCCCTCAGCAACTGCTTCTGTGCTCCCAGTCCACACCTGACGAACAGGGCCTTTTACGGGATGTTTTATACTCGCTAACAACGCGCAGCACTGTCACTAGACCTGCAGGCTACACAAGCACAAAACCATCCTATTAAACCGAAAAAACTGTCCTGGGAAGAAATTAAACACCCCCGTCGTGTGTGTGTCGGTGACACTGCTTAATTTGCTGTTGCATAGGTGTGGACGTGCCGCAGAAGAACGTGCACTGAATAAAGCAGGTGAAGGGGGACCAGGAGCGCAGACCAACGTGCTGGTTTGTACGTGGGCTAGCTCTGAAACGCTGGTAAAGACAAGTCCATGGAAAACAAACGCAATCCTTGGCACCGTGACTCCTCAGATCTAGCACAGCTCTGTAAGTCGGGCACGTGTTCTGAGCTGTCTCCACCAAAAGAGGAGAACGCAGTGACCCATCCCTGCCCTGGTCTCACATCACAGAATCCCTTCGCTAGTCTGTCTCCTAGGACGTTCTCAAAGTGCCTGTCCATCTCCTTTGGACACTTGAAGCTATTCAGCTTTTAGATTACTCCAGCTAACTGAGATGAAACATTCACAGCAAAGAGATTCGGCATCCTGTCTCTAACTCCCTGGTGAGAATCTCAAAGAACTACGTATAAATATCGCTAAACACGGTCTTTTCTCTGTGTTTTGCAGATCTCTGAAGCTCCCCGCTGAAGTCTGCGATGTGTGCGCGTTACTTCTTCCATGGACTAAGGATCTGCTGCTACCAGAGCTGTGGAGTGTGACAATGGTGTTTGTGTCCAGTCTATCAAACGCCATTATCACACTAAATAGCTACTGGTGGACAGGACATCAGTCCAGCGGGGTCTGGGAGCTGTGGCACTGCCTTTACCTACCATGCTGAGGAATAAATAACATCTTACACGTATGTCGGGATGACTCTGCTCTTTCTTTCATAAGCAAACCCACCACAATACGTGGCAAACACTCTCCTACACACACTTCCAGATCCCATCGTAAGCACACGAGACATCCTGAGCAACCATTGTTGCAGTGCCATCACCAGGAATGTGGGTTTCACTGGGACCAGTGGGGTTGTGACCCCCTCCCAAAAACAAGGCCAGCTCGGGATCGTCTTTTTCCTGTTGGACTGACCATGGCAATAGGACACTGAACCCGATCAGCTGATGTAGTGAAACTGTGGCTTGTATTCTGGCACCAAATTAAAACATGTGTTTGGAACATTAATTGACTGAGAAGCTCAAGACATTATTCAAACAAAGCACTTCCCAAAATTCTGATAACAAGAGATCACCTCTAACTTAAACATAATTTTTTCAGGTTTCAAACACTTCCAGCTTTGTACCACGTCACAACTGTTTGTATGAACTGAGCACCACGCTCAAGTCCATTGTCTTATATTCTAAACCTACTTTTTTGGGAAGGTTACAAT
The DNA here is from genome assembly GCF_000695765.1 of Mesitornis unicolor. NCBI lineage: Eukaryota > Metazoa > Chordata > Aves > Mesitornithiformes > Mesitornithidae > Mesitornis > Mesitornis unicolor. The sequence continues at coordinate 9,112 of NW_010169810.1, forward strand.
TTCCTCATAGAAATCCATCTGAAAACTATTGTAAAGAATAGGAATCATCTGTAGAAGCTTCCAAGGGGTTAATGAAAGCCAAGCACCAACACTGCCCTGAGAGGCCTAAATCCCACTGAATAATCCAAGGTGCAGATTCACAGAATGCTGCTCTGTGATTTGCAATGCGAGTGGAAACCTTAATCCTCATCAGCCTGCTCCAAACTCCCCCTTTCCTGGGACCTGTAGTGCTGAGGAACCAGGCACGCACAGTGAAGAGGAACCTCCCTATGGCTGCCACGGGTAGAGTGCTGCTGGAAGAAAGCATAGATGAATATGCGAAATTTATGATCTCTAAATTAGACTGTCTTTCCATTTGCGACCAATTTTTATTACACAGTGTTTCCCAACAGAAGACGGCACAAGGCTGGGCCCTATCTTCTGCCTGAAAGGAGCAGAGAAATGAACTGGAAAGATGGATGGGGGCCAGATGCAGAACATCCGTGAGGCCACGGAGCAGTAACTCTGCTCTGCCACTGCTGCAGAACAGGCAGCCTCAGTCATCCACAAACAGCGGGAACCCAGCAGCCACAGCACGGCTCCCGAGGCCGATACCCCCTGGCATCCAGGACTCGGTAAATCACAGTAATTTCACACCCACGGTATTTTATGGCAGGGG
>NW_010169810.1:9793-37011 GCF_000695765.1 Mesitornis unicolor
TGGCTTGTTTTTCACAAGGTCTGATGAGAACGAGCTCCCAGCCGAGGGGACCCTTGTGCAGGTGGGCTGGGGCTGGAGCTCCTTTCTCTGCTCTGGCTCTGGGGGAGCAAAGCAGAAGTGGCCTTGTGGGCATGGCCCAACGTGTAGAGCTTTTGCAGCGGCCACTTTTCTTCCCAGCCTTTGACTGAGAGAGAAGTGAAGTCGCTTCCCTTCCTCCCCACGCCCCAGTGCTTTCTAGGGAGCCTGCGCCAGTCTTGCTTGGCTTCTGATCATTGCACTGTGATTCTCCTATCTGAAGAACACGGATTGCTGTTTCTCTCCTCCCTGTCAGTGAGCCTCACGTGCTGCTTGCCTGAGCACAACATCCACATCATCAACAGAGCGAGCTGGAGATTCGGACCAGCTCTAGGATTTGCAATGCCATCACAGCTTATTCCACGTCATTCATTCGTTTAGAGGTGCACAGGTGAGTCACCACTGCTGGTGCTCCTGTGGTGCAACGGCATCGCAGGCTCCCCAGCTTCCTCCTGCAATGTTATTACAGGAAACCCATTTAAAACAGTCAAACATCCACAGAGGCAAACAGTTCCCAGCCTTCCCCTGGTGCTCTGCGGCACAACAGCCGTGCAGATTAATTCTCTCCCCCTATTACTTTCTCACTACTGTGCTCTTAAACCTCAAAAAGAAAAGCTATTTACTGAGCTTTCATTGTAGAGCAACATGACCTTTAAAACACCCACACAAGTATTAGATATGCTGAAGTCTCTTGAAGAGGAAAAAAGTAGAAATTAAGGCATAATGGAGCTGCATCCCTGCAGTTCACTGTTGGGTTATGTGACATCGAGCTGCAGGAATTACACTGAAAAGTTCCTCCAGTAAGAACTGCACACAGCTGTGGTACAAGGGACACACACTGCTGTCTTCTAACAGGGTCCTCCTACAGCTCCTTGAACGGGATCAACATCCAAGGCACAGCACTCAGGACACCTCAGCTGCCTTCTGAAGCTGCACCTCTGGAGACCTGGGGGCAAGCAGTTTGTAAGGCTGGGCACAGCCCTGGGGATCACAGCTGCAGGGATCCATCACCACAGCCTGGGCCAGCACTGACTCAAATCCTGAGACCTGGCAGCCTGGGAAGCCCTGGTGGGCCAGTACCTGGTGTGCCCAGAACCAGCCCTGGTGGCCCAGTACCTGTCTTAGAGGAAAAGGGAGCAAATTTCCTTTCCAGAGATGCTACATGGTGTTTCTTGAATGACCAGAAGTTGTCTGCCTTAGAAAGCTAGAGAACCACTTTTCAGCCCCTACGTGACAGTCAGACACCTTTCTTTGGCTCTATTTAAAAACTCATCTTTCAAATAGTCTTCCATGCATTTAATTTTACAAGGACTACAATACCATCCTAATTTCTGCAATACTGGTTTGTAGTTGCTTTCCTCCCCCTAAGTTAGCAGAAAACTATTAAAAACCCAGATGCTATAAAACAGCTCTGCAGAACTTCACCCCCTGTAGCAGCGGGAATTCAAAACACAGGTGTCTCTCTGACACTGCTTCCTTGTCCCTCAGTGGAGAGACACAGGCACCTTTTTGGCAGCATTAATCTCACCTATTTCAGATGTTTGTTTTTCAGATGACGTCCGCTAAACTGCAGAAGCAGCCCGAGATGGCAAGCCCAGATGTTACGGTGACATCGCGGTCAGCTCCTGTCCCTGCTGTCAGCTAGTGCCCAGCAGCTTCTCTCTGTTTGGCACCCACTGCTTATCAGTACAAGAACAACCAGTCTGAAATCGCTTTCATCTTCCTCAGCACTGATGGGACCCTTACACTGGCTTCTGGCTCCACTAGTTATGTCGTTGTCACGCAGGGATAAGCTGTCTGATGCTGTCCAGTGTATGTGTGCTGCGTCAGGCACCGCAGGTTGGGTTTCCAACCGCCACCTCCACTAAACTCCTTGACACACGTGGTTCCCTCCTCTGGCTGCAGATCTCCACACAAGCTACACTTAAGTTTAATGGAGCGCAGTAACCTTTCCAGTTCCGGCCATGCCTGGGCATTTTGGATAAATCTCGCCTCTCTAGCACACAGGTACTGGCCCAGGGCACCCGTCTCCTTCCTTCAGAAAACAACTCTGCGCTGCACAGGAAAGTCATACTTATTCTGGCTAAAAATGCAGGAAGGTGCTGAAATACCCTCCATGTGCAGTGGTTTATTTCAGATGGGGGCTGTTTGGCCACGTGCAGGCTCCAAACCCCTATCCTACAACAGGATCGGTGCAAGCACACAGTGCCGTGCCATGGGGCACTGCAGGTTCAAGCAGCTTGCACAGAAAACGAGGAATTCTATGGAGAATCACACAAATTGCCCATCTTTACACTGATGACGTCACTTTGTGAGGACCTCGAAGATGCTAGCGCATTCTGTGGGGGCAGAAGACAGGTACGTCCAGTCACAAATGGCTTTGTCTTGTATTAAAAGACACGTAAGTGGGAGAAAAAAATACAAGAATACAATTATAGTAGGATTACAATATGCAAAAATCTGGGAAACAAAACAATTTTTCTATAGCAGCCTGAGCAAGACTGTGCAAACGTTTTACTAAGTGGCATCTCAACTCTATTGATGTTTACACAGCAGCTGAACCCACAGGGTCACAGGCACAGACACACAGAAGGAAAGGTGCTCTGCAGTGCTGCACGCAGCGTCCGTGACTCCGAACATGCAGATGCCGATGCAGAGAAGGGGCGCGAGGTGATCCAGGCAGGTGCCTTGGTTTGTCTTAAAACCTCACCCCGGCGTTAAGCCTCAGGTACCGAGACCACGGAATCGGCTCCTTCCTTTGCTGCTGGCATCAGCACAGGGGCGACTTCAAAACCACGTCCCAAGGCAAAAGACCAAGGTACTTCCTCCGCCAGGTCACGGGTGCCCATTGCCACCACGCATCCTCCAGAGGAGCCGGCACAAGACGAGGCAGTGCAGCTCAGTGCTCTGAAGAAATGAAGTCTTTGGGTTCTCTTGCTTTCTTGGGCACTGCTTTCTTTATAGCTGAAGAGTTTGGGAGGCTTTTGCTTCTCATGGGTATTGCTTTCCTCTGTTTCTGATGAGTGGTTCGGAGAGATCTCAGCCCCAGCATCTCACAGTACTTATTGCACTGGTGGAGGGCTCTGAACTGCTCAATGAAGGAAATCGAGCAGTTGCCTTTAAAACCTTTGTATCTGTAGCAACAGAGAAAGAAAGAAAGCCAAATGGGATTTCAAGATTAATTTTCAGCACAGGGAGGCAGAGCACGGCTGCTGACTCATAAGCACCCGGAAAACATTAAGAAAGTCTCTTCCACTCTAGGAGAAAAGAAATCTCTGGTGGATAATGCAAATCTGAAAGTTTCTCTAGGAAATCTAAAGGTGATATTTATTGCTTGTCTGGGCACGTACCAAAATGGTAATGCATACTGGCAGGCCCCCCTATAGCCAAAAAAGCTCATCTATACATTTTGCTGCTGCTTTTAAACACTGTCACAACTGCCTGTCCATGGAAGATGGATCCCAAATGACTTCAGACAAGCTGCTGCAGCCAGGGTGATGAAGACTTCACAGACAACGGCACACCTACATCATCTAAGGATTAAATTACTGCTGGCACTTAACTTCAACAAGAAAAACTATGTGGGAGTTCAACTTCCTCACTGTAAGTATTTAGGAGTCCTTTTTGTCTTCTCGTACCAATATTTTATTTTCAGATTCTTCCTTGAAGTGAGAGTTTTTGAATGTTAATGTCATCTGATGAAATAAAGCTCCCGATGTATTTTCCTATTATCTGTCAGGTGAATGTTCGTACCAGATCCGGTTACCCCCAGGTTAAAGCGGGGGTAAGCCTGCTCTGCTCTAGAGAAACCACCCTGCCAGCTGCTGTGAACAGCCACAGGAACCTCAAGGGGTTACCAATTTTACTTCCTCTCTCTCAAGGCAGTTATGTGCTTGCTTACCGCAGGGTTTAGGAGGAGTGACACTGTTCCCCCAGGACCATACCCCGAAGTTCAGCAAGAGAATAAACAGTTCTCTCGCTCCCTTGGATAAATAACACATCTAACAGTAGTATTAACATGTGATTATTTTTCTTTTACTAGCTTTGCTCCTCAATCAATCCACCATCATTTCCCTTCTCTTAAAACAAGAGGTTTGCATTCAATCTTGAGCCCACAGATGTGGCCCAGGTAACGCTCCTTGTCCATTTTGGAAGTCGAGAGGCGTGACATGAGGGCGCTGTGGCTCTGCAGTGTACAGACAGCCCCCGGTCCTGTAGTGGACCACAGGAAAGCTGATGTGCAGATGAGACCCAAGCCCTGCAGCTGCTGCTCCAGCTGTGCGCAGTTTGTTACTCACTGCTCCCACTGAGCCTCCGTGCGCTGGCAGACGGCGCCGTTTGCTCTGCACAGACCTGGCGCCCACGGCTCTGCTGGGATCTGGCAGGACCTGTGGGCACAGCCCAGACCCCTCTGTGCGGCTGCAGCCCATGGTGTAACAGGGGAAGGTCTCCACCAGTGAACGGCTTCGAGATGGTGCAGTCCTTATGGCACACGTGTTTTGTGCTTAATAATCTCGAACTATCGACCATCCCAAGCCTTGAGAAATACCAGTCGGTTATGTAGCACAGCAGGCACTCTGAATGCACCGACGAGATGACTGATGAACAAAGCCCAGACAGAACTGCACCTCCCAGACTTGACAGTTAAGGGTGGCTCAAACCAAATATTCCTTAAATTTCAACGGGGATATGGGATTTGCCTCCAGGGGTAAGCCCCAGTGCCTCCTGTTGCCATGAGGAGCAAAACTGGGTTTGTCAATGCAACGAGGCCAGGCAGACGTTCAGCTCCATCTCCTGTTCATCACCACGGCCACGGGTCCCTGTTCCGATTCCTCCACCTCTTTGTTTCTGCTCTGGGACAAACACCTGGGCACTTGTGCACAGCCTCTGCGTGGGCTCATGGGCTGCACCGAGGAGCCCATCACTGCCTCGTATTATTTTTGCTGACGTTCACCAAAGAAACCACTAAACCACTCATTCGCAGGACTGACTGCCTGGCTCTGGTGCGCCCCAGTGGCTGCATTAAAAATACTTCAGGGATTTTCAGTTTCTAGCTGGGCTTTGCCCTCTGCTGACAGAAAGTGCAGTGCAGCTACTCCAGCACCCCAAGTACAGCACCCTTTGCTTTGGGCTCCTTTGGGCTCCAGTGCGCTGGTGACACAGACACGGACAGGATAAAAGAGCAGAGTTACTGCAATCAAGTGTAATTGTTGAAAACATCGCTCTCTCTACAGCCTCTACGCAAGGAGGGGAAGGATGGAGACGTGGGACACATACATGCTCATCCAGAATGTTTGTTCAGACTTGGAATGTGAGTCTAGACACCCCAAAAAATCAATAAGAGCAATGAACAATGCTGAATATAGGTACAAAATTTTGGTGTCTGTTGTCTGTTATGCTCAAGAAACACTGAGGGCTAAATAACGTCCATGAATAATTCATGAATGTTGCCATATTGGCTTTTGCAAATTCATCACTAACAGTTTGTACTACCACATTAGATTATTTGACAGCTTCATTACACCATGAGCACGGCTGGGGTGGCGAGATGGATTTTTCCCATTTTTTTTCCCTGGTCACAGGTTTAATCTTGGAGTGAAATTAGAACTGTATTTAATTTACACTCCAGCCAGGAACAACACACATGTTTTTCCATTCATCAAGGGCCACAGAAGCATTCCCCGAGGATATTTTTGGTTTACATTGATGGGATTGGCCCAGGCTGAGAAGCACTGGAGCCAGGACCTGCCTGTGACCAAGGAGGTCACTGCCTCTGCAGAGAGGGGTTGAGGAAACTATGGGAATTTCTATAGGCAATTACATTAAAAAATCAGGTTCAGTTTAGTAAAAGACTGAGTACATGTGATGGGATCTTCTTCCTGTCAGATTCTCAAAGGAGAATATGAATTTAAAGCACTGGCCACAGGTATTTACCCTGCTTCCCCTTCCCCTTCCCAGCAGCCAGCTGATGGGGTGCCTGCCTGCACTGCTGGCCCCAGCAGCAGCAGGGTTTGAGGCGTTTCCTCCATGGCCAGCAGCCCCGGACAGCCCAAACCCCAGGCCCTGCCCTGCGCCCCTGGCTGCAGCCAGCGCTGCCCCTGCGTGCTCAGCCCTGCCCTCCTCCAGCTGGGGCAGTGGCTGCTTCCTTCGGTTTCCCTCTTGAAATGCCCTTTGCATAAGCCTATTTTAAGGGAGGCACGAAGGAAAAGCAAAGCCCAGTCTACAGCGGAGCCTCATCCCTTCAGAACAAAATAAATGTGTTTCTCTTATAGGTGGGTTTCCATATATATGAACAAAATAAGTTACAAGTCAGATGAGGATTGTTTTCTTCCACAGTTACAGCAAGAATCATTTTCCAGTGCACCCCCCCAACACATCTACTCTTTGAAGGGATCGATGTGTAAAGCAAAACCATGCTGTGAGGAAATGATTTCTCACTCACCCTTTGGCCAGCGTTGCTATGCCAACGTCAGTTAACTTCATTCCGACACCTGCAGGGCACCAAGGAAACAGAGCTTGCGTTACACTGGAATTTCTAGGAATATCTTCAGGCTCAGGAGTTCCATACATAGAGGCATTACATATTATTTATTGATTCATGGTTTTAATTTTAATCATTTCTCACCACGTTTTCAAAACATTTTAAAGTACCCGGATGAGAAATAGGACGTTTGTGCTCTGTATCGCTAGCAGTGCCTACAAGTCAGTCTCACACCAGCAGCTTACAGATAGCAAGGTGACAAACAGAGCATCGCTGCTTTCCTGTGCACGGTCAGTGGTGGGAAGGAGGGGCTGCACTTTAAAGACTGCATTTTAAGAGACATACAAAATCTTTGGTTATGCACCCACCTTGAGGTGTGTATATTTATATATGAGTTGTGTGGTTTTGATGCTTTGCAAACTTAGACCACAACGTTTATCAGTGTTGGGTGACAGAACCAAAATCCCTTTCTTATTCAGTAGTTCAAAAACCTTGAGGTTTTTAACCCGTCCCTTCATTGACTTGTTTATAGGCAAAATCCAGTCCTGTAGTGCACCACTTTTTCAGTACAGGGAAACGATGGTCTCAAGACCATTTTCCTCGGAGAATGCCCTCAGAAAGCTCAACTGGTGTGGCTAAAAAATGCAGCCTAGATGCTCAAACGAGATGATGAGAGAGGAAGATGTTTCTCTCCAGCACAGCCGGTATTCTCCCTTGTGGCAGCATCATTACAGAGGCTCAGGTACCACTTCTGCGCTGCGCTGCCCTCAGGCTAGGATTTTGTCCTTTTGTTCTTTAAATTAATGCAAGGGTCTTGGTTAGACGTCCCGTTGCTAATTTTCCTGCCTTGTTAAAAATACAGGATATTTTGTAAGATTCCACCTTCCTTTGCTTTTCTTTAACACGGGTCTGCCTTTGTTTCAAATACGTCTGTGCTCGCTGTGCAGGGTACAGGCCCAGCACTTGATTACATCCAGAGGAGCACAGGGCAGCATTCGGTACAGGTGACAAAGGCATCCCTGCACCATTCTTCTTTTTTTGATGGGACCTATTTCCTCAAACCTGGCCAGGACCCGAATGTGGAGCACTCCACTGTTCAGACTGTCTGCAAGTATTTAAATACAAGAAAAAGCAAAGGACTGGGACGTTATCAGCAACTGAAGTCAATAATGACATTTCATTAACCTCTGGGAGGTGAGACAACAAGCCACACCGGGCTCATATTGAGTGTCCTGATTTACTAAGGGGCACGTGGGAGAACTCTCCTGTTAAGAGTGTAGGATTTGTTTTTCCTTTCTCAAACTGTCTTCTCACAAGAACATACGCTAGGTAAAAATTCCCTTTCTCTGCTGATTAGATAAACATCATAATACTGCACAGATTGATGTGTTTGCCCCTACTGCTGCAGTAGGCAATCAGTTAATGTCTTTCTGTTCCCAAGGGTAACACGCACACAGATAAACACAGTGCACTTAAAAGAGGCTAGAAAATAAAATGTCCCAACTCCCTCTCCTGCCTTTTGTTCTGTATAAACCAGGCACAGGGCCAGGGCACTGCCCGCGTCTGGAGAGGACTCTGCCCATTACCAGGTTATGGAAAGCACAAGCTCAGCAGCTTTACCAGGGGACACAGAAAGCCAAGAACCGCTCAGAAATTGGCCTCATGACCGCGCGTGGTCACCACCTGCAGCATGGGGAAGCCGTCTCATCGCCCCCACGCAGACAACTCACCTTGCAGATCAGTGACAAGCAAACTCCCATTGGTCTTCTCATACACCCAGTGCTGGAAGGTGCAGCACTTCTGGCCAGCCTCCGAGTCTCGTCGCAGGAAATTCACCTCCTTGCCATCCCTGACAGAGTATTTCACAAACTCCCCAACCAGCTCCTCCTCCACCGTCGCATAGGGGATGTTATTAGCAGGGCGATGGACCAGAAAAATAGGAATGATTCTGAAATCAAGGCATAAAAACGAATTAAATCCAGAGTTCTGTCGATGGAGGAGTAAGAAACAGACAAAGTGGCTGGTGATCCGAGAGCGAGTGAACAGCTATTGAGTCCAAACCAAGCCAGGAGACATGTGGGTAAGATTCAGATCTTCTAGGTAGGTCTAGAATATAATCACACTATCTTATGAGCTCTAGAACATAATCACATTATCCTCTGTGTGCCTGCTTCTTTGTATCAATCACTCAGATGTAAACTTTTCAATGCATACTTTCTAATGCTGTCCTACTACATCCCAAAACCTAAACCCTGCACAATAAAGGGTGCTTGCTAATTTTGGAGTATCACCGCTTCAGCGGCTCAGTCTGACCATGATGCAGGCTTTCTGAGGTGTTAAGCACCTCCAAGTTGATCCACTTGGGCTTTGTCCCAGGGCAGTGCAGGGTTTCTGTTTCCCCCCTCCGACAGTCGAGCACAGACAGGGCACGGCTAGAGCTCTAAAGCTCACTCTGGAGAACATGGATGACTTTTCTGTTGCTCTGTTTCTCATAAAATGTTGCAAGGAATAAACCTTCTTTTAAATACAAGTTTGGTCTGACAAGGGCTGGCTAGAAGGAATCTGGCCTTAAAACTCTGAAATTAAAAAGTAAACCAAAAGCATATGCACATCATCTCCTTTTGCTCCTTTCTGCTGTCTTCCAGCCAGTTGCTTTCAATAAAGCACCAGACCTGAACCTTGCAGGTGTCTGTTGTTTGCACCAGACTTCTGGTTTTCATAGGGTACGCAGTCTCCCTCTCCTATCAAATGCAGAGGTTATATCCAGTGCCTACAGAAATCTCTCTAACACAAATTTTACCAAGAGCAATATATTTCCAGAAAAGAAGCTGACTTGCAAAATATTTTCCCTAAAAGGTTTCACTGCCATCTCCATCACTAAAAGGCTGCTTTAAGGAATCATTCCCGAGGCTGTGGTTTAAATGGTCCTTTTTTTCAGGGAGTCGGTGCAGCTGAGCAGCTCTTGTGTCCTCTGACGCAGATCCAGCCTGCTGTCACGGTGCAGGTCTTATCCCTGGAGCAAGGCAGATGGAATTTCAACCATCCACTGCAAATTCAACTCTGCACGGTAGCCTGACACTGGAACAGCAAATCCTTTTAAAAAGATCTGTTACCAAATCCTCCAAGTGCCACTTCGCAGCCTCAGAGGCAGAGTTAGCCTGCACTGAGCTACCGGTCTGATGCACACATATTTGGGAAATGGAAAACTTCTGTATGAAATAAGCCGGTCTTTGGGAAAACCCAGAATCAAGAGTCAAGTTTTCTGCCTTAAGCCCCTCTTTACATAGAAAACTTGCCAAAGGAGCGACTGCAGAACAATCATGATTTCTCTCAAGATTCCACTTTAATGGGAAGTTGCAAGGCCTGACTTGTCCCCTGCTGCTGTTACTATCAGTCAGTAGTAGTAGCAGTACCACCACCTACTGGCGTTACTTCACTAACAAATAGCTTCCTCTAAATCGATATTAAAAACATGCCTTTTGCCTGCTATTTACTGTCTTCACTCTTTATTATACCTCTCTAATGGGAATGGATGCTCTCTCACCACCCTGATACTCAGTATTACGCAGGTCATGACTCCAGCTGTAACGCTGTCCTCAGGATTCCTCTTTTCACCTTTAGTAACTACTCCTAGCAGTCAGTGGGCAGCTGTGGCACAGGATAATAAATACATATACATATATATATGTGCATCTGTGTATATGGATATAAAAATATATATATATACTCACTCCGGTACTTCCCCAAAGCCTTCCAAGGGTTCGGCTTCAGCTGCATATATCTTTGCGTACTCTCTTGCAGTATTTTGGACATAGCATTCCTACATTACAAACAAGATACAGCTGTGGAACATCACTCAAAACATTGAGCAGATCACCTGTTTGAAGACTTGCAGGACAGCCCGTGCCTACACAAGGTGGGGAAGCTGACCTGCAGAGCCAGTCTGTAGTTCTTCTGCACGAGGTCGTCCTTGCTCTTGGTCCCGTAGGTGATGGCGTTGTGCACTTTGACAACGCAGGGGTGCCCAGGCCCGAACACCGGCACGAGGCCGTGCATCACTTTGCTGCGGAAGGCTTTGCGGTGCATGCCTTCCCCGAAGTGCAGCTCCTCCGTGGCTATTACTCCATGCAGGTTCCCTCCAAAGTAGCTGTCACTGATGAAATCTTCTCTGAACATGAGCTGCATGAATTCGATTTCTTCCACACCTAAAACACAATGCCAGCACAAAATCATTCTGCGATTACATGGAAAGGGGTGGGCATGGGAGAACGAATGCATCTGTCCACAGAGCAATAAAGAGAAAGCTCAATGGAAACAGAATGCATGGCCTTGAACACAAAGTGAAAAAATATAGGGGGAAAAGTGGTTAAGGTTAAGCACTGAGAGGACCTAAAGAATTCTAACTGCACTTCAGGCTCTCCAATCACAGCATTTCAAGGAACACCAGTGGAAAAGACACAGAGGAGAACAGAGCTGTGTACCACGCAGCAGGGAAGTCCTTCCAGCTCCGTCTGCAGTCCTCTCTGGTCAGGACTCTACATTATTGCCTCTTGGAAGCACAGAGGAAACAGTGCACACAGAAAGCCAGAATTAGAAGGCTCCTTAACACCACCTAAAATTCTCTGTTCATCAAAAGTTATATGGTGCTGTTACATGACAAGTCCTGTCTTCACTTTAATAAGGAACTAAATGTTTAATTTTATTCTTCTAGACAAAGAAAAATCAATTGGCCGAATGAAGTACTCAATTAGCACAGCGTGTTCAGAAATGGTAACCCAATTTGCAATGCACTGTCTATCTTTAGCTGCAGCACAGCAAGACATAGGCCCAGTGCGATTAAACACAAGCTAACATATGGGGAAAGCATTCCAGATCCTCATGCCTGTCTTTCTCTGGGAGTGAAGTTACAGAGCAGGTGACCTGTGAAGACCGCGTGTTCAACCACCACGGGCAGGTTCCTCTGCCAAAGGAGCTTTCGGTGCCGTGTGTGTCTGTGTGTCCGTACAACGCGCTGCGATGCCACTGCTCTGTTCATGGCACGGGAAGCACTCGTGCACAAGCAAACGAGCAGCTCCTCAGCCAAGTACCAAGCAGGTGCTCCATTGCTCTGCGCAAACCGCTCCATCCTACACAAGGGAGCAGCACCTACAGAACTCCCATGAATTAAAGCCAATTTTCTCTTTGCTGGTACAGCAAACGTCAGGGAGTGCAAAAAGGGAAAGACAGCTAGTGAAAACGTCACAGATTCATTGGCTTCAAGGGACTGCCATAGCCTCCCAGGGGTAACTGTCCAAATGGCTCTGTCTGGATATGTTTTTCCATTCTTTGTTCTATTTGGAAATCGGAAGGAGCAAAGATCTGAGCACACATTCAGACTGTGTGTACTTACCCTCATAATTCTGAGAACTTGAGAGACGTTCCAATACTACGAGGAAACAAAGAAACAGATTTTGCAGTTAAAAACATAGGAATGGAAACTGCCATTATTAATTAAATTTATAAACTGGGATTTACCTTCAGAAGTCAGATTAAACTCAGCAGTCACCTTCCCATAGATATTATTCAAGCAGCAATAATACATTCCCTGGTCTTTGCTACTGGCTTTAGCTATTGCCAAAGAGACTGGAGAATTATCCTGGGCACTGGAACACAAAATGTTGATTTTCCACATTAATACTTTTAATAGATCTTTCCTGATAGCTCCATAAGTCTCTCCTCCTGTCCCTGGAATTTCTGTCCCTCACTGCAAAGACCGATTCAAAAATGATGCAAGTAGACAAAATATTTTATTTCACCCTACTTAGAAGCATTCAGCCTACTTTGTGTTTCAAAATAATGACCCTACCACATTCGAACTGCAATCAAATCCAAACAATTAAACCACACCAAAAGGCATTCTCACATTCCCATCAACACCACGGCCAAGTTCATAACGGATGAGCATACGAAAGCCCAAAACGCTGTGTGCTGCTCCTCACCAGGACCCTCACCCAGCTCTCTCTGTTCTCTGCTCCCCTCTGGTCACACCTGATCGCGGGCAGAGGCGCCCGGGGCTGCAGTGACACCCGAGGGCCATTTTGGTACCCGCAGACCCATGCAGGCTCTGGCAGCAATACCAGCACACCGAAACGGTGCAGTGCCTGAGCAGAATTCCTCCTGCACCAGCAGGGTTTTCACATGTCTGAGGTGCAACCTTCATTCATCTTTCACAGTACCTGAAAGGTGGAGGAGCCTGGCTATGAACAGGCTGAGAGGAACTGCTGGTGATGGACTGCAAACCATGACCAGTACCAATGCACCGCGTGAAGATGTGGTTCTTAATCACCTCTTTAAACTCACCCTTTGCACCTTCATACTAATCCTCCCAACAGCCACAGGAGAGAATCACTGGCCATATTTTCCCAAAAGCCACTCAGAAACTCTCACCCACCTTCTCTGCAGCCGAGCCAGTAACTTGGAGTCCTTCGTCCACGTAATGGTGGAGTCGCCGTGAATGTCGCCAAACTGACAGCAAAGCTTGACATTCCCTGAGCAGTCGGGAAACGACTCTGCTTGGATTTTCTTCAGCAGCCTGGGAGCTTGGAACAGAAGAGCCACAGTTTGGGACTAGAAGATAATGACACTGTTTGGCATTTTAAAGGAATCCCAGAAAGATTTGCAGTTGTTAAGAATATGAATTCAACAACACTGGTAATTAATTATTATTTCTTCTGATGCAGAAACCAAGGCTTTAAAATACAAGGGTTTTAAAAGACTGATTTGGTGCCCCACACAGTCAATGGAAATGTTTCCAATGCAAAGACATTCTGAATTTATGAAACAGGACCCAAGGCAAGTTCTGGCCTGAAAAGGCATTGACATAAAATAATTTCTTAACCAAAACACATTCCCTGTAACTATAGCACCACCTGGTTTTATCAATAAAAATATACCACAAGGTGCACATACCATACGGTTACGTAGTAAGAATTCACATTAACCAAGTACCTGTAACCAGCAGATTTTGTAACTGATCACAGCCTCTGAGAGAAAAGACACCAAGTCTCAGGAGATGCTCAGTCTCCAAGGTGGTCTCAGCCCATCTGACACACAGGGCCAGGGTGAGACTCTGCAAGAGGCAGCGATGGCTTGAAACACAGCTGGGGGGACAAACCTGCACTTGGTGGTGAGATATTCACATCTGGTATTGGCAGTGACTGCTGCTTCCCCCCCGTTTCAAAGGATTCATTTCCCCAGGGAAAGCCCCTGCAGCCACAGCAGCTCTGAGCTCTTCAGCTCTTTTGCTAAACTCGGAGCAATGCACAGAGCAAACCCAGGGATGCTCAGGCTGCAGAGAGGGAGCATGGCCTGGCCGGGGCAGGCCATGGTGAGCCAGTTCTCTGCTGAGAGCTGCGGCCTGGCTCCCGGGACGCTCCAGCACCTTCTGCATGTGGCACGGCATGCATGGGAGGATGGAGAAAGGGAGCCAAGAGGTACTCAGGGAAAGGATTTGGGATCATGACACATCCCCGCACCCCAGTGAGACACCTCTGCTAGATGTGAAGGATGTAAAATGCAAGAAGTTACGTCTCCTACTGTGTCAATTCTGAGCTGCTGCACTTGAAGGAGCTGCTGTGACACAGCTCCCTCAGGGATCCCATCCCAGCAGCCCAACTTTCCCCATCTAACGCCAAAGGACTGGATCCAACTCAAAGCGCTAGGCACCTGGAATTCACTGCTATGTTTAACTGCAGGCACTTAAGTCCTTAGGCCTAAGAATCTTGCTGAATCAGGGCTGAAGTGACGCAGACGGTGTGTGACAGCACTCCCAACAGACCCCACAGCTCCACAGAGCCATCCCTCCTGCAGCTGACAAGACACAAAACCAACACTGAATACACCAGTGACCACACCGACCTTCCTGTGACACTGGGCAACGCTCCACGCAACTCTCCAAAGCACAAACATATGCTCATGTCAGGCCAGGCTGGAGCACATCGGAAGCAGGTTAAAAAAATAAGTCTTATCTGATTCAAGACCGAATGTTCAAAAAAATCTTTCAAGCACGGCCTCAGGTGCAGGGGAAAAGGATGAGGCATTTCTGAGTAATTGCAGTTTGTCTGCTCTGCTGTGCTGCAGGGATGTGTCTCTCCTCCCACACACTCAGTTCTCTGGCAAAGGACACATCTTCGAACAGATAAAAGTTTGGGGCTTTAAAGATGCGACTGGAAAAGCAGAAGTCTCAGCAGAACACACTGTAATGAGTCTCTGAAGAGCTCTACCACTGTCACTTACCTTCAGTCACTGTTCAGTCTTGCTCTATTGAATTATTTTGTGATGTGAACACGAGATGTAGTGTCAAAAGGTAAAAATAAGACCTTGGTCCTTTCAAAGTATCCATAGAAACCACAAACACCTCATCTGTCTGGCTGCTATGCTCCTCCTACTCCTGTCTGTATTTTGTTTTACCTGTTAGCAATCTCCTAGAGACTCCAACAAGCAACCTGAATCTCATTTCAGTTACACATTTCTATGTTGGTTTAATATGGCTGATTTCAGCAGTGTCACTTGTGACCAACAGCAGTGAAAATCAGTCATCAGATAGCACTGCAAAACACTGTCAGTGGCACCCTACCAGTAACAGAGAGTAGTACAGCAGAGGTTACTATTCCAAACAGGTTAAAAAGCTCATACATGTAATATATTTGCCGGCTAGGAAAAGGATGTTAGGGAGGACTCAGCTCTGTGGTATGGGCACAGCACCAGTTACCCAGTTCACAGAACTAGGAATTAAACCAGGTGAGGGCAGGACACCTCCAGCTGCTGTGGTTCAGACTACGGGAGGCTTGCAGCGTGTTCAACGAATGTGAATTTCGCGTGGCAACCAGAACAATGGGAAAGGACAGAAATGAAAATCAGTTTTCTCTTACCTTTGCTATCCTTTTTCAAAATCAGTTTCCTCTGCTCTTTTCTCTCTTCCTTATGAGCCGTGCCCACCTCACTCTTCACACACTGTTTAACGCCGCAGAGATCCTTGCCGACATTCCCTTTCTCCTCCAGTCGGGGTTTTTTTGGCAGTGTTGCTGGTGGCAATTTCTTCTTAGCTCCAGCAGCCAAATGCCCGCTCTTTGTCGGGTCTTGTCTGCACCTGATGGGCTCGGGCTCAGTCACAGGCCGTGACGTCTGGGAGGATCTGGACCCTCCTTGGCTTCTCAACCTTTCCGCACCGACTGGGAATGGATCGTGTGTGGTCAGCGCTAGGGAAAGCGGCTGAGCTCTGCTGCAGGGTGGCTGCTCCTTAAAACACCGGCTGCTGCCCGAATCAACCGGTGGCACATTAACCGAGCCACTTACCACGCTGTCCGATGCCATGACCTCCTCAGCTTTGTCAAACTTGGTTGACTTAATTGAATTACCAACCTCCGTTAGCTTGCTGGAGCAGATCAAGTCAGGACAGGACTGCTTCGTGCTAACATCCACAAACTGTCTCTGAGCCTTGGAGGGAATTAAAGCATGCAAAGGAGGCTTCATTTCAGCTTCATTTGGGCTGTATTCAATAGCTCTTCGGACCTCTTGTCTGTTTTCACACAAGACCACATCCTCCTTGTTTCCTTTGGGCACCCTGTGGAGCGGATCCTGCAAGGCTTTGCAGAAAGTCTCCAGTGTTCTCGCATTTTCATCTCCTCTGACCACAGCCGGGGTGGATCCCGTTTCCACACGACTTCCTGCAACAGGACAGCCCGTTGCTGCTGCAGAGCTGGTGACAGGGCCCTCACACCGGGTTACTGCTGCAAGGGGCGGCAGTGCTTCCTCCGCAGCCAGTGGCTGGGTGTGCGGCTGATTACCAGTGCCCCCCGAGTCCCCATGTGCTGTGTCATGGTGCTCACGCTGAGCCCGTCCAGGCAGCGGGGCACGAACCCACGTTACACCTCCAGATGCATTCGTGCCATTCTTGGCAGGATCTGGTTTTGACTCTTCATCAGACCTGAAGGCGCTGTCAGCAGAAAATGCAGGGTGTTCTGGTGCGTTATGAGGGGAACCGGCAGCCTGAGTCTCTGAAACACGGCCAGATCCCGAGTCACAGGAAGCTTCAGCCCCTTGCTCCTCACCTCCACCAATCTCTCTCTGTTCTTCTCCTGTTTTACATGGTTCATATCTGGGCACTTCTACAGAAAAATCTCTTAAAAATGGATCCTCAGAAGAGGGAGTGAATGCCACTTCTTGTTTTTCTATTTCTGTCAGTTGGTCTATATTTTGGGATAGATTCTGACAAGTTATGGCTTGAGGAATCTTCATTAAATTAGGCAATTGCATTAGATAACCATATCTCTGAGCATCAGAAACAACTTTAAAATCTTGACAGTCATTATTTTTTGAAAGATGAGAACTGTCAGATTTAGTGTCATTTTGTGCACTCAAGACTGAGTGATTTCCTTTTTCTTGTACATTCTCTTCATAACTTGTGCATGCGGTGTGAACAGCAGAGTGATTTTCAAGTGTAAACTGACTGCTGTTTTCACTGACGAAATTGCCTTTCTCCTCAGAGAAATAATCCAGTCCTTCTCTCGCAGGACAACAGTCTCTAAGGAGACTCCCTCTGCCAGGTACAGACTTGTTTATCACGGATACCCTGTGCTCAGTATGAATTAATTGTCCATGTGACTTATCTGACAGGCAAGCTGGGTTTTCTTCGTCACATGCTAAATTACTACTGCGAGCATTTTTTAATCCTTGAGGAGAACCTGCATCAGACGTTTGGGAAGCATCACTAATGGTGAGCTTTCCTTCCCAGGCAACAGCCATGTGCATGGACCCATGACTGTCAGTTAACGTCGGATTTGGCAGCTGCTGCGAGCACTCCCCTGTACTTACGACGATGCTGTTTGCTGAAACACAAATGGATGGTGTTTCCGTTTTATTTCCTGTGCTAGAATCCAGACATGTACCATCTGCTTCTACCACTTGTGCAAGACAAATGTTTCCTATGGATGCACTGTTACACGCTTCATCTGTCTTAAGTGGGAGATCAGAAACACTGCAGTCCTCTTTCTCTGTTCCCTGTCTACCAGCTGGCTGCCCAACGGGTTCCTGCTCTTCTACCACATCGACAGACACAGGACGATCAGAATGGGGCTCCTGCACGGTCTGCAGTTCTGTGACTCTGGCATCTGTCGGCCTCATTTCTAAACTTGTGATGCCCCAAGTTTCTGATGGGATTTGACAGTCTGAGTCATCTCCAAGAAGTTGTTTCCACAGCTCGTCATGCACTGCAGATACATCAGCACCTCCTGTGCGCCCAGGCTCTCCACACTCCAGGACTGCCTTGGGATCACCACACGGCAGCCTGCGGAGAACAGCGGAGTCACTGCTGTCATGCCAGGCCCAGCTGCGCCCCTGCTGCCCCTGCCCTGGCTCACCACAGAGCTCCACAGACCAGAGAACAGCGCATGAACGGTCGTGTTTATCAGGAACAGAGTCCGCATTCCGTGAGGGAAAAGGTGAAACATGGTTCTGCAACTTGTCATTAACAGTAACGTCGATCCCTTGCTCGCACAAGACTTGTTGGTGACAACTCTCTCTCTTATTGCAAGGAGTGTGGTGTTGAGAACACATCTGTAAACTTGCAGGTTTTGCTTGCGGTGTCTTTTCAGTACAGCACGTTTCTGAAGCGGGATGGACGGTTCCTGCGCTCTCACAAGTCATGAAGACGCCTTCCTTCTCTATTTCAGGCTCCACGCACGGTCTCTCACAATTCTGGGTAGAGATTTTCAGATCAGCACCTTGATTCTACAAAGAAGAAAAAAAGAGAAATTTAATTAAAAATTAGAATTGCTGCTTGATACGGGCCTAAACTGGAGTTCTGGCTTGAAACAAACCTCGTTTTTCATTATTTTTTTTGTACTATTTGTCAACATTCAAGTGTCTGACTTGTAGCTATCCACCTAATGAATGGAAATCAAACTCCTAGTTCTTAACAGCCTTGAACCCTGGTGAGTTTCAGACCTAGATCCAAATGCTGAGGAATATAAAATGCAATCAAGATGAAGATCAATGACTAACATAGACCAGCTGGTTAACAGATAAAGTCAATAAACCAAACCAAACCAGTCATGTCTAGGCCTTTTGCTAACAGTGGCAATGTCCCACTGTACTCATGTAACTATTACATACTCCAAAGTGATCAGTTCCTGAACGACCCAGGCAGTTTTTTGGGAGCCTGCCTTCCCCTCTGCCTCCATCACGGGCACTGCTATCTGAAGTTTCACAAAAACGCTTTCTTTATGTGTCTCAGTCCTGAGAAGTTTCAGAGAGCACTCCCATGTCTTGCCATGCTGTGTCCTTCAGAACAAGACTTCCACCAAGAAAGGCACATCTCTGGGTCAGCGTTAAGCCCAGTTTTAAGTAAGCAATCTGTCTCTGGTCACTTCTGACCCCTGAGGTGGCAAATGACGCTTCCAAAGGGATCCAGGGTTTCCTGGTCTCGCCTCTGTCCAGGGGCAGGAATTGCTGGCTGTAAGGTCAGTCCTGCCCTCCCCTCACAACGGGACACCACTGCAACTTCAGCGGCGCTGCTGGCAATCTGGGGCAGCAAATACAAATCCACATTCCTCCTGCATCTCCTTAGTCCTTCCCTATTCCAAATTGTCACTTGATGCAGAAACAACCCATTCCACAATTAAACTAAGCCAAACTGAACTGAATTTATGCAAGGAGTGCAGATCTTATGAGAGAACTGGCTGATGTTTGGGCTTGCCTGGTGTACAAAATCTGTCAAACTGTTCACCATTGCCCTCAGAACAGAGTTTTCACCCTAAATTCTTGTTCCAGAGTCCCTGCCAAGCTTCTGCTCCCCAGGATTTTCTCTGCTCCTCTTCCACTGAATCGATCCCATGCAGGTGGCACACAAGCCACCCACAGCACATCACAGATGGAGAAGTCCACCATTTTTCACTAGACAAAAATGCATTGTTTCCTAAACAAATCATGCTTTATGCTTTTGATTACCGTTCACTTGCCAGAACAACCTGTAAATGTAGAGAGAAATTTAGCAGTCAACCTTTGAAAAACAAACTTACTTTCAGGTATCAACAGGATATATAATAACAACATGGACTTCATGAATTAGTTTGTATATTTGACCCTGTATCTTTCTAGTGGCTGTCTGAAGCTTTGCACCTACTCCCAGCAGAAATGAAGAAATACTAAAAACCACCAGACTGAGTTTAAAAAGCACCAACATTTGCAGACATTTTGCATTTTTTTGCTTTTATCCCACCACAAACTCAACTTCACAAGTGTTTGGGGTTGGTTTTCTCCCTCGTGGGTCCCTGTTTCACCCATAGCTATTTGTTAACTTGTCATGGTGTGCGGGGTGTGAGCTCAGACTCACGCCTGCTCTCGGCTCGAGAGGATGTGAGCCCAGATGCGTCCAGCCCCAGCTCTCTTCAGGCGGTCCTGAGCCTTCCTGAGTCTGGTGCTCCTTCTGCCACTGCCCCCCCAAACCTCTGCAACGCAGAGTTCATCTTCTGTTCCTTGCAGCCCCGCAGCCTCCAGCACAGCTCTGACTAAAACCTGTGGAATTCCTGCCAAGTATCTCAGACGTATGTCAGTCCCTACCTGCTGTTGGTATGAAGCTGAAAATAGATAGTGCTCTCATGCTACTGGAAAGTGAGCTGATTATTTCACGAGCCCTTTTATCCATCTATCTAATCTGTGTGTCTGTCCTTGTTGGCACCTGCCTGTCTCGGGCGTTTATAGGCATGCAGCACTGCAGAGCGTAGACACATGTTTTGATGGCTGGAAAATAAATGCAATTACAAAAGAGGGCTTGTAATGGCGTGCCTCACCTTGCATTTGACAAAAGTAAGTCTGAAAGCAGAACGCACTGCGAAGCCTCATGGCAGCACATTTATTAATTTTTTAATTGCTATTTAACAGGGCTATGTGCTCCTAGGGTATGTGTATCCCTCTAGGGTATGTATTTCTCTCTGTGCAAATGGACAGTAACAAAGCACTCCCAGAATACAGACAGTGGGTATATCACTGCCTCTGGCCATGGCTCCCTCAAACCCCTGTGGCTGGAACTGCTTTTGGGTCACACTGTTCTCCTGCAGCAGCTTTGTGGCTCTTTCTGTTTCCCTGTTTCATGCAATGCCACTCAAATTCCTCTTTCCTAAAATAACACTCTGCTTTAAATGGCTCATCAGCCTTGGATTAGCTAACATAACTCAATACCTGTAGTTACTTCAACTGTTTTGGACAGGTGAAACAAAAGACACGAGCTATATTTTATCCTGCAGACGCTTACAGACAGGCACATCCTGTCTGTTCCTGCTGGAGAGCCAGAAAACGAGGAAGTTAAATCAGAACCGTGGTGTTTCAAGGGACCGAAGGCGCCTTCTCCACACAGTGACCGCAGGCAGCAGAGCCAGGCTGCCCGGTCTGAACCTCGGCCGTGGCACCCGCGGTCACGGCACGGCTGCTCTGTGCCAAGACACTGCTGCCATTTAAATCATTGTAGTGCGCTTGGGGAAAATCCAACAATCCCTCCTGCAAGCCATGGTATCACTCACCGTCAGGAAACTCGCAGCAGGTTCATTTCAGTAGGAGGGTATTCCCCATCATGGAAACATGATGTGCTGCTAAAATATGACTGGAATTTTACGTACTTAAAAACAGAGAAACCTATGGCTGCTTTTCGGGCAGAAGAATTCAATGGTTTCTGACTGCGTAAGACACCTCAGTGGTGAGATTAAAGTCAGTCTACTACCCACAACTGGGAAACACGTTTGCCTAAACAATAAAGTTGAAGAAAAGCACGTGGAACTGGAAAAAGCTTGTGTTGGTTTGTCATATGTCATAAATGTATTTTTCTATGCAATTAGTTATGCACCCGCAAATCAGTACAGTCGGTGATAATAAGATTATGCATCATTTAATACTCATACGTATGTAGTCACATATCTTGAGTATTTCCTATGTGAAATAGAAAGTACGATCCAATTCTCCGCCTTATGAAAACTGGTGGAGCATCACATTGGTCTGCACAACTCCACTGACTTCCCCAGCTGATTTCCTACCAACAGCATAAAAGAGGGAAGTACACGGCAAGAACCACTTCGGTGTTTCTGACTGTTTTTTACATTTCAACTTGAATATCTGACTCTCTCATTGTTTTCTTTTCAAAAAACAAACCTCCCTTCACCCCTGCAACATGAACTCTCTGGATTAAACTCCCCTCCTTGTTACAAATTCAGAGCAAACCCCTGTTGGTTTGTTTCAGATTTCCAGCACCGTAAGTGGGTGACAATGTTGTTCTTTGAGTATAAACTGAAAAGAAAGCACATCAGACCATTCTCTGCTCACAATAGGTATTTGAGAAACTTTCTGGGCTGAAGGAAACATTGCTTTGGTAAGACCTGTGCAATAGCCTGCAGATCGGATTTCCCTATCCAGCTGTCCACAGCCCCATTAGTGCCTCTCACTGTTATCAGTCTCGCTCTATAATTAGAGCAGCTTATGGTTTATTTGGGCCTTTTTCAAAACCAGATTTCCTTCCCAGCCGTAGCTGTCATTCAGAAGTACATGAATAGTATCTTTCAAAGTAATTTAAATTTTACATTTTTTTGTGGCAACCTGGAATAAAACACATTTAAATCAGCAGATCAGCTCTTTCTATTAAATGAGAAACATTTTACTTACCCTGGGTGAGACGTTTCCATCTGGCATCTGATTTTGCTCTGAGAGGCCCCAAGTCCTTCTCCTTTCCCCGTCTTTATCTGCCTCTCCTGTGCGACACACACCAGCCTGCGTTTCCAAGCCCTCCGTCTCCTCGGAGCTCTGGGAAAGGACACCTTCCTGACGAGGAAACAGAGCACCAGGCTCCCTCACCTCTGCTGCCATCTGGAAAGACTGTCCAATGTTACTTACGTATCTGCAAAGCTCTTTGGGGTTTAACAGCTTTAAAAGGTTTCTTCTTAGACTTTCTGTTAAGGTACAGACAGCATGCCTTGCATTTTCCTCCGGAAAATTTCTTCCCCCCTCCTCTAGCAGCAAGGAGCTTTCACCCAGTGAGCCCCTGTCCGCTTCGCTTTCTGTCATCGCCTCTGAAGCCAGGTTTGTCGAAGCAGCACCTGTGGCACCAGCAGAGGAGTCCCCCTTGGCACGGACGTTATCCTTGTCCCTTGATTTGTCAGCTGGGAAACCTGCAGCTGAGTGGCCACTGCCATTATTTTCCTCTTCAGTGCTGGGATGGTCATTTTCAAGGGCTGTGGGTGCCCCAGGCGCTTTAGACTGTTCTTGGTCTTTCAGACCGGTACCTTTGTCTCGGTGGTGCCCAACGGTGAGCGTCATCTCTGTCTGCAGAGCTGCGTGACTGTACATAGAGGGGTCTCTCCTTACATTTACTCCTTTGAATTTTGAGTGATGCCCACAGAAGCCAATGGTGGTATCCATAGGCGTACTGTTATCTGACACTCGGAGCCGACAAGGCATTTCACTGAGGAAGTAAGCACACCCATCACAATCCTTACTCAGTTTTAAGTCATCTTCATCATCACTTTCTGATAAAAATTGCAATTTCCTTTTCCAGATTTCATTTTCATGCTCTGTCAGCAGATCTGAACATTCAAAATACTCTAGGTCATCATCAGAAAAGTCATCACTTACACCTGGAATTTTCTCTGCACAGATCTCCAAAACAGCGGCAGAATTTTCAGAATCATTTGTTACAAAATAACTGTTATTCACTGTGGGAGTGTCGTCCCACTCACAGCACAGGGTGTTCACGGCTGGAGGTGAACCGAGCCCAGCCTTAGTGCAGGCCTGGACACCCGCCAGGGACCGAGCAGATGCAGCCTCCTCCGTGCTGAGGCCACGGCTGTCGGTGTGGCGAGAGCCGGCAGGGGCAGGGCAAGACGGCTCCCGTCTGCTGCAGCACGGCACGGCTCTCCCAGCTGCGACACTGACCGCACTGGTAAAATGAGCGAGGTCATCGCCGCTCTCTGACAAATCCCTTGGGCAGGAAATATTCTCCTGGGTTTTAAATACATCTTCCACATCCATGCTGTCCTCCGTGTTAGGCCACTGTCTGTGGGATCTCTCGAATGGTGACAATACTTCTGCTCTTCGGAGCTTCTCAAGCTGCAAACCACTGATTTTTGAAGAGTCAGAATCTGGTGCAATCACGTGGGGTCACCCTCACAGGGGTGACTCTTGTGTTGTGCAAAATGTTTCCCGTTGTGCTCATTTTACCCTGTAGTCTTGCACATTGTCATTTAGGTCAACAATGAATTCTGGGGAAATGGTGGGGTTTGTATCTGATTCCAGCTCAGTAGCAGCTGAACAGGAGGTCATTCTAGCTGTCAAAGCCTTTCCAGGTACTGTGCAATGAAGTGCAGGTCTTGCTCCATGCACCTGCAAATAAAAGAAACCTGTAGTTCAAAATTACTTCTAAAATGGGTATAAGTATTTCCTTCAGGTGGTCAATTGACACAAAGTTGCAAGCATTAAAATAAAATTTTTAAAAATAGAAGATCACTATTTAAAACCAGGATCAAACACTAAAGCAGTAACTGTAACCCAGCTATCTATGCAATGACACAGGCACCACATTGCAACTGCCCAGAGTGATCTGTGCTAGGAAAACAAACTCCTAAGCATGCCTGCACAGACATGAAGCAGCACAAAATGGGCTTTCACACACGTCATTTAGACATCTCTAAATGCAAAGAGTAATCTGCAGACAGTGTAAAATGTCACACATGCACAGCTCCTACAGGTACCAAGTACCTGCTGCTTCGGCAGTCAGACTGGCACAACAGAGGGCTATTCCTTGAGTTGGCATCATAGGGACACAAAGTCCAAAATCAGTTTGTAGAAATACCTGGAACAATTGAGTTTTTACAGGGCTATTTCTGTTTAAAGCAATTCCATTGTACTTTGGCTCAATGATTGTAATTTCTGCGGTGAGGGAACAATGAATTGAGGCTGGTTAGCTTCACTTTGCTGTCCATATTCAGTCTTACTTTCAAGCAGCTGTGCAGTAGCAAAATGGTGAAGCAATGCAGAATTTACATAAAACCAAAAGTGAAATACACCAAAAGGCTTCCATCAGCTGAATCCAAAAAAACATGGAATCATCTCTCTCTTCTTGTAAAAAACAATTGTTTCCTAAGCTTTCCCAAATCCTAGGATTGTAGATACCTGAGATGTTTCTGTACACTGCTGGAGGCACTGTGGTCACTCTTCACCGCAGGGTACCCACGCCGACCACAGCAGGACCCTTCCACCATCCAGGGATCTGCTCACCCAGGGAAGCAATGAAGAAGAACTGAGTTTCAAGTACATTTGATCTCATGAAGGTTGCCAGACTAAAAGCTCTGAAAAAGAGTGACTGATTTTTATTCACAGCACCGGTATGACATGAAGAACAGCAGTAAAAACTTCCTTGACACATTGCTAATCTGGAGGAGCAATTTAAAGCCGCCTCTATTCATTCTCCTGTTCTTTCTCTCTGTGTCTCCCGTTGTGACCCTTTTTTTGGCTGATGCCTCTCTCCCAGCTGCAAGATCATCGGCCATGGGCACCCCAGCACCCCAACCTTTGCAGTGCCCTTTTGAGCACACTGCATCATTCCATCTGCTGTCTGCCTGGACCTGCTAGCACCCAGCTCTGTGTCACCACCCACCACAGACCCCGATCAGAGTCAGTAAGGAAATACGTGGGAGACAGGTTAGAGCATGATGGCTGAACAGTAAGGGGCTTGCATAGCTGGCTGGGAATCCGCCCCTCACACACAAAGAGCACAAAGCAGCTCGGAATATGTTCACGTCCTTTGGGCAGACCCTGCCAAGACACCTTTTCCACAGTTACCCGGGAGGGGAAAAGCAGGCAGAGAAGGTGGTTAATGGGGAGGACACAAGGGACAACGTTAGGTTGTGTGACAAGCAGTTTGAATCCGTGCACACAAAGGAGCGCAGATGAACAACAGCTGATGGGGCAAGCAGACCAGCACCCTCCCAGCACACAACACTGTGTAAAGGCCTGCTGACTACACGAGCTCAGCCTCGCTGGTCAGACCCATGGGCATCTTGGTGAAGGTGTCCCTGCTCATGGCAGGGTTTGGACTCGTGGACGTTTAAAGGTCCCTTCCAACCCAAACCGCTCCGTGATCAGGAGGGACAGGGCAGGAAGCTGGTGTGCAGCTTCCTCTGGCTACTACCTTTGGGCCCGAGCAGCAGCCTAGCTCAAAGTCCATTGAAATACGGGCTTCCCTGCTGAAGAGGACAAGGAGAGCACAATTAGTGCATATTGCATATTAAATAATGCGGGCACCCATCAGCTGGCTCTGGGCCAACGCTCCACACTGCCTTCACAAAGGCCTTTGAACTGCAATCTAGACCACGGTGCAACAACAGCCTGAGAAAAAAGCCATCCAAACCCATTATCTCCAGCCTTTCAGATCTCTGATCACATTTCGCCTTCCATTTCAACTCTAAGAAATATAAATATTTAACAGAAAAAATGGAGCAATAGAGATTAATCTTTTCCTCAGCTGTTCTATTACAGGACCACGGAATTACCCCCCAGCATTCACTCATCTCCTCTTAAATATGTATTTGGCTAATGGTCCCTGTTGCATTCTTTCAAGTCTGCTTTCATCTGTGCTTTTCAGAAGACCAGATGCCTCTTTCCTCTTTTTCAGAGGGTGTAAGTTATTTTTAAAGCATGGTAATTTTCCCAGCTTGAAAAGAGCCTTGGCAACATTTTTTTTAACGCAGATTGACTGATGAATACTCTTTACTGAAGCAATTGTACCATACAGTTACCATTATCTTAGTTCAGCCACATTTTAACATTGAGGGGAAAAGAGCTGTCAGATTTCTCGGTATGAAAATTAGATTAGATTGCTGTGCATTCACCAGGTCCCACAATGGACATTAAAGCAAAATAATGTTCCATGAGGATAACGGCAATAAATGCTGGATTTCCACCCAAGATTAAGAGACTTTTTTTTAAAAAAATCTGGGGAGAAAATAGAGGATATTAGATAAAACCAAAACTTCAATTATTGAATTTAGACAGAAACTGGAAAGAGAACTGTTAGTAGAATACCCTCTCAGCTCCTCAAGAAAACTTGTGACAGGAGATGCATAATGAAGCGCACTGAGAAAAGATTAATCGAGACCGCAATCATTTACCATCACCTATTGACCAGGAACCTGAAAATAAGCTTAATTCCTAACAAGTTGTGCTTTGACCATTTGGTGAGAGGAAGACAAGAGAACGCTTTGATGCACAGCCGTGTTCAGCGCTGCTTGTCTCAAGGTTTGCTCTGGAAAGCAGCAATGCTCCCTGCAGTCAGGTACACGCTGTGGCAGGAGGAGAGCGAAACAGAGCCATGTAGGAGAAATGAACACCACCAGCTTTTAGCAGTGAATGGCAAGAAAGATGCCTATTTTGGTTCTCTAATGAGCTGTAAACATACTCTCCATCTCTTACTGATCAGAACTGTGGCGACTGTTGGAGAATTTTGATGGTACCCCTTGAGGCGAATTAAACACACGTTTGTGCTTACATAAAAACCACAGAATTTAACGAACAATGCACTGGGCAGCGTCCTGCCGCCTGTTTCTGATCACCAGGGGAAGCTGCAGTTCCTCACAGGGAGTATCTGGTCTCT